>NC_142613.1:10974015-11125530 GCF_059453375.1 Lepisosteus platostomus
ACACCGTTGCGCAAGATAAAACAGTAACAAATCTTTATGCCAATGGATTGTACCTAGCAAGAACAAAAAGACTGGATCAAAATAGAAATATTTATATTAAGACAAGGTTGCGCTCGGAAATCAACTATTCGCAACTTTTAACTTAAGACACAGAACACACGCAGATGCCCGTACAGTTGCACCTGTGAAGTCGTAAAATGAGTACCGTAACAGAGGAGCAGAAAAAAAGAATGTCTTCCAACCCTATCATCCTTATCAAATGTGATTTAATACTTCCCAACATTAAAATCATATACCCTATTAGAGAATATATAAACAAAATATTCCGTTTAATGTATTGAAGAATTATAGAAAAGGTTTATTTTTTGGAAGAGCTCTCCAAGTATAATAAATGCAAACGAACGAAATGAAAGCATTGTGTGGATAAAAATGTCAAACCACAGCCAAGTGTGGTCTGAGTGTGGTTAACAATGTGATTTTTTGTGTACACATCCACACTACAAAAGATCTTTTTTTTTTGCTCTAGTTTCAGATCCATATTGATTGGAAGTCGAATATGAGGAACTAATTAGTTTCATGTAATTTCCAAGCTGTTCTTTCTTTCTTTCTTTCTTTCTTCTTTTCCAACTTTTTGATACGTTAAAGGCTAATTTATAGTTACCCACCTCCTTGAGTGCAGTGCGAACTACTTTCAGAGTGGAGTATTGAACTATTCGCATTAGCTGCTGAAGACAGTGTGGTCATGTCTGGCAGATTTATAAAAAGTGAAGTCTCTTATGCTTATTCATGAGAAAAATGTTGGCCTATTAAATTAGGTCGCTCTAAACAATGAGCTCCAATCTAAAAAAAAAATCGAGTATCAGTAAAAGGAATTTTGTAGAATAATAATTACACATTATACTACTATCTCACCATTTATGGTGAGCTCAAAGCAATAAAGCCTGTAGATAAATAGTACACACAGACAATGGTGTTATAAAAGAACATAAGTCTTTACCAATTATTAAATTGGCTGGAGTACAGAACCACATTCTAACATGCTTCATAATGCATTTCTTGTTTTTTCTCAGTGTTCTCAGCTTACTTGGTGTTTTCTTAAGAATAGTTTAGAATCCCAAATAAAGTGCACAATAAAGATAAATGATTTTAAACAAGGAAACAAGTACTCCACAAGTGGGCATTTAGTGGTTTCAGCCTAGAATGAGTATGACATTCTGACAATGGTCATGATTGATTGTGTTCTAAAAAGATGTTGGCTCTTGTACTGCTTGAACAAATGTCAAGCAAATGTCAAACAAATGTTTTAAAAAAACTAGCATAACTTGTAGGCCAGGAGACACCTATACTCTTGTTTGGGTACTTAGGGTTTTAAATTTGATACTGTGAGATCACTGTTTTCATTTAAATTCAGGGGTCCTACAGTGTATACAGACAAAAGTCTATAAATGCAATACAAATGATGAATAGGAAGTGGGGAACTTTGTTGTCCATACAGTACCCAGTAATAAATATGAGGGAAAATTCAATTAAAAACAATAGAATATTGGTAAATTAGCAAAGCATTTTCTAACCATGAAAAACAGCACTTAAACATACTGCTGCTTTGCTATATTGTAAGGTAGACTTACTGTCTTTTCCAATTCCATTATCTAAATAATATTTAAACAGAATTACTGGAAAGTATATATTTTAGTGCACCCATTGTCTTAACTATTTCTGCTTATGTATGGTTTTCATGTCAGTTTTTGCTTACAACCAGATGGCATACATATAAGTATTACAATTGTATAGCATGTGTGACTTATTAGATTATTTCTCTCATTGAAAAATAATTGGGGGCTACAATACAGTGTACTGAGAGGCATTAAAGACATATAACTATATAAGCATAGTTGAGTTAATTCTTATTTGTATAGTAAGTGTGGAAGTCTACCCGTAATGACATCCATTGTTCAATTCAATTACTATTAGCTGTTACAGAGGTTTTTTTTACAATAAATTTGCTTTGCCTGAAACAGTATTTACATTTGAATGATTACCATCATGTGAGTAGCTTGCTTTTAGATCCATAACACCGTAATAAAATACATTCTCATTGTTTTTTTTATATTTGGAGATTCTTCTTTGTGTATTCCAAATATGTAATTTTTGTTTGGAAATGTGATCAATTTAAAAGAAAGGTGTTAATGATCTACTGGGTTTCAGTTTATTAGAAAGTCTTTCTGATAAAAAGAAGGTTAAAGAAAATTGTGGCTGGTCTATAGCAAACAAGGGCATGGAAGTGCCTCATCCAATAAAGGCATCAGTGTTTGTTATTCTGTTTTGAAGTTCTATTCCATTTTTAAATTATAGCAACAGCACCCTTCAGTCATGTGTGTTTCACTAAGAAACAAGATTCTATAACTGTTTTTTTATAAAGAAACACGACTGTTTCGAAACACTTGTTCAAATGTTGTCCTTGGTCAAGAGAAAATAATAAAGTGAACATTGTTCATGATGAGACCAACTGCAAACCTTCAGGAAGTTTTTTTTAAACCGAGGAACTGTTTATTAACACAGGAATCTTAGAATTTACCCTTTGTTAAAATACCTGTTGTTGATAGAATACCACAGCACAGCGTTAAAAGGCTAATTGGCACTAAAAATATCCAACCAAATGTAAATAAAAGTTACCTTATATAGCTTGTACTGTATGTTACCCTAGCATTTTGTGCAAAAAGCAAGCAAAGCAAATCAGTTCTGTTTTAGTGATAACAACACGTCAGAAATTTGGATTCTCACAGACCCTGATGTCAGTGCTCTCTTCCTGTTATGATGTGGCTGGAGAAGTGTGAAAAAGCAGCAGTGAGACAGCATATAGAATCATGCAAGAGGAAGCTCATATCAGATCCTAGAAATGCCAAGATACCTCCTGTGACCAATGAGGAGTCAGAAGGAATGCCTCATTAGTCGCTGAATACTTATAGCCTGCAGTCAGAGGGTTTCCCCTCTGCTATATGCAGCATACTGTAGATATAAACAGTAAAAAACAATTACTGCATGTAGACAATAAAATATTCCATGGAAATGCATTTGTTTTGAGTCTGCCTAATCTTTCCCATGAAGTTGTAAAACAGATCTGTGACATGCACACCATTGTGCCAGCAGCCATATCACTCTGCAACTCACAATTGGTAACCCACTGAAGCTAAGCAGGTGTGAGCCTGGTCAGTACCTGGATGGGAGACCTCCTAGGGAAAACTAAGGTTGCTGCTGGAAGAGGTGTTAGTGGGGCCAGCAGGGGGTGCTCACCCTGTGGTCCATGTGGGTCCTAATGCCCCAGTATAGTGACGAGGACACTATACTGTAAACAGGCGTTGTCCTTCGGATGAGATGTAAAACCCAGGTCCTGACTCTCTGTGGTCATTAAAAACCCCAGTGCATTTCTCGAAAAGAGTAGGGGTGTAACCTGGTGTCCTGGCCACATTTCACTTTGGCCCTTACCAATCATGGCCACCTAATAATCTGCATCTATGAATTGGCTACATTACAACTCCCCACTGATAGCTGATGTGTGGTGAGTGTTCTGGTGCACTATGGCTGCCGTTGCATCATTGTGGTGGTGGAGGAGAGTCCCTGTAAAGTGCTTTGAGTGGAGTGTCCAGAAAAGTGCTATATAAGTGTAAGCAATTATTATTATTGTGCAAATCCTCATTAGCCTGCTGTGATGGTTTTACCCAGTTAACATAAAAACATAAAAAAAAATTGCAAGACTTAGAAAAAAGTACATGTCTCAGTTTAGTATTATACTGAAAGTATTCCCAAGGAATGGGAAAGTGGTGTAGTGCTGATGTATAGGATGTTGAACACAATAAATCAAGAATGGGTAAAGCCTTCCTCAAACAGAATATATACAGCTCAGTAACTGACCCTTAGCGCACAGAAAATCACTGGGCCGTATTAATGCAAGGTAGAGAACTCATATCTTTAAGCCAAACTTCACACAGAAGTAATCACTGCAAAGCATCTGTACCTCTCAAAAGCAATCCGAGTTGTGTATGCATTTGATTGCTCTTTGCTTATGTTTTTATAATTGTAGTTGTACTTATGAAGATTCAAAGGTTTTTTTTTATTTCTGTTCCCACATCAAGCGATTCACACTGTTTGCAGATCATCTTGAGAGACATTGGTTTCATTCCTTGTCTGTTGCCCGAGAAGCAAAATCTCTGACTCTTCTGCCTATTTTAAATACTCATATCTGAAAAAAAAACTAAACAAATCAAATAGATACGTTTTACAAATCTAGGGCAAAGGTGAAACCATAAATCTGTAAGGGAAACACCTTTATTGCAATATGGTGCAGTTACAATGCTAGAATGGGATCTTGCCAAGTGAATGACACCAACAGGTGAGATAACTGCTTCAGCAAAAGAAATAAAAACATAAGATGTTTCGAGATACTGTTGTACAGCAAATAATAATCAAGTTACTACACAAGTGACCAAAGAATAAAAGTGAAAATGGACAAGAAACTATTGTTTTTCCAATCTTTTTTCCAGATTTTATTGTTGGACTTCTTTTTATTGTAACACTCTTGCACACAATACAATTGTAAATATTTTTGCACTGAAATCAGGCCAGCAAAAAGCAAAATACTTGTTTGATTTAAATCAGCTACTGTAAATTAAACTCTAAGCAGAAGCTGAATAGAAAACAGGTGTCCAAGGAACTAGGCTGTAGCACATAAAAAAGAAACTAAGGTAAGTGCTGTAAGAGGCACTGGTGGACCAGTAAGTAAATGCAGTAAGTACTTCCTTCCCTGTGTGGCTGCAACACTAATGTTGTGGCCAACATGCTGTGTCTGCATATTCACTAGTTTGTACATTTGTACTTAGTTTGCATGCCGGCATCAGAAACCATTTTATATTTCATTAAAAAAGCAGAAATGACCTTACAGCTCTTGCTTAAAGTAAAAAGGCTACAATAAAACATCAGAGAAAATTCTTGACTTGTGAAACAATGGAGGGTATTTTTCACAGTGTTCTGTAAAACAATGCCTTTTTTATGGAAAGAGATACATCTCATGGGCTAAATGTTTTTGTTTAATAAAGCTTAAAATCTTACAGTTAACTACAATGTAAAATTAATACACTACATTCCAACTTGGGTACTAAAGATTCATTGTTATGTTTAGTTCTTTGTACCATTAAAATTGTCTTTGTAATATAACCTTTACCTGTGCAAATAATCCTGTCCAGTTAGTTAATTGTTAACAGACCACAAAACATGAGCACATGTATACCAGATTATATCAAAGCCTGTTGTGAGGTAAGAAGTTAGTCATAATTCCTAGCTTAGGTAGCAAACGTTTTTGATGTGATGTGACATTTCCATGTTCTATAATGCCATTATTCATTGATACCATACTGTAAAACAATAACTAAGACTCAGATTGCAGTGAATCAAGTAAAATACTGTGTTCTATAAAATACTCTGTTGTATGAAGTGTTAATTTAACTTAATATACATCAGAACAGTAAAGTTAAAGAAGATTATAACATTAGTGAATGAAAATACAGTATTGATATCAGAGGTGTGAATGAATAACAACACTGAATGTGATTACACACAAATACAGTTACAAAGTCTTCCAATGGGTTAACAGAATTTTCTGAATCCCTTACCCTCATTCCCTTATATCTTAGGTGTTTTCTTTTTCTAAAAGACAGAAATGCATTGTTTTAACCCAGATGTTTGTTCTTGTTTATTTATTATTATCAGCACCATTATTAGCAGTCATAGTACTTTTACCATCAGCATTAATTGTAGTAGTACTAGCAGCATCAGAAAAAGAAACAGTAGAAGTAATGGCAGCGCTTCTGGCTATAGCAGTCATACATTTTATTGCCCATTCTTAATGACACATACATTACAGCAAACATTAGACCTCCTGCCTTTCTCTTAAAAACAAGATATAGCTTTTTTTATTGATTATTTGCTAAATTTCTTCAATAAGGAACAATTGTCCTTACTGTTACATTCTACAAACATTTGGTAAAGCCATGCAGTTATTTCTTTGTTGTTTTTTTGTTTTGATCTTTTTTAATGTCTCTTTATTTTCTTCAGCTGGAAAAGGAGAGGAAACCAACAGTGTTGTTTAGGCAATGGAGTTGGGAAAGAAAACAAATTTGTCTTTGAAAGTTATAATATTGCATTAAAAATAGGTTTAATATATAAAGGACATGGAAATGTGTAGATATGATTCTTGTGGTTAAAAGCCCCAGCACTAAACCAGTTTGACAAAGTTCAGTGCTTTCAAAAAAACAGGATATGACTAGGCTGGAATGAAAGAGTGAATCTACTGATATCAGTTCTGTTTGCAAATAGGTGAGAACAAGGAAATCTAAAAAAAAGGAATTTAAAACTGGGTAAAGCTTAAATCACTACTGGTATATCACTGATCAGTGTTACAAGATGTATTGTTTAAGTGGATCTCTTTACCTCACACTGTGTTTCCAAAACGTTGTTTGGAAATAGGCAGATAGGCCAGAACTTTGATTTAGTTCTGGCTCTGGGTTTGAGAAAGGTTGACCTCTGTACTATTAATTTTTTGGTCATTGTTAAATCCCTTTAAACCATTCTCTACTGATTCCATGTCTATCCTCTTTTATATTCTCTCTCATTTTTTCATAGTCTGCTTTCCAGAAACTTTAAAACTTTGTTTTGGAACCTACCCATATAGTTTCAAAATATTCTATACGTCAAAGCTTAACATAACATGCTCACAGTTGCCTACTTGTTCTCTCATCTGTATTCAGGAATCTTGGTTGTTTAAAAAAACTAGATCAATACAGGTGTCCCCACTAGTATGTACTCTGACAAACTGGAAAGCAGGACAGCAGCCATTAGTCAAGTCTAGCATTTCAGTTCCCACTGTTGACATCCCTGTTGTTTTTTCAAAAGACAAAAAGCAATCAAATCTAACAATCTAACAAACAACAACACTTAGGTGTGTGTCTAAGGAACATACTTTCTTCTACTAACATGAAACACCAAGACTTATGATGTAACTCCCTTTATATATTACAGAATCACTGACCAAAATCTGAAATACCCCCATTCAAACAAACACAATCTGTCAGTGGCAGGAAATGCATGGTTGACTTGTGGTATGTGGGGCACTTTCATCACCTTCCCTCTTCCAGAGCAAATCCCAGATCTCAATCTTACTGAAAACAGGTAGAACAGGTAAATGGTGCAGTACAATCCCATTAATCTCCTCACAACCTCTTCGGAGACTCAGTCTACTAGAAGATCAGGATGGGATTGTGGATCAGGTATTTCAGAACCCTGCAAGATACATTAATATCCTGCTGGGTTTTTTTTCATTGTCCCAAGTGAATGTCCCAGCTATTTCTTTCTCAGCTACTGCTATCCATTAGGGGAAACCTTTCGTCAAGCTCATTAGAGATCATTTTATTGTTTTTCTGTAATTCCTACAAACAATGTCATTGGTTAATACTTACTAAGAAAGATAAATATATAGAATATTGACTGAATTACTATGTTAAAGCCCCCTGAACATTTAAGTAGCTGCATTGTAGTGCTATTTTAGGGTGGCAATTGGCAAATTTCAAATTGGGTGGGTATGATATGGAAAATCCAGAACCTTTTATTAAACCATTTTACTTTTGATTCCAAGGGCCAATCTTCACCATCATGGCGGGACAGTTTGTCCCAGGCACCCCAAACTCTGTAAAGGCATGCCTCCCAATTTGAGATCTGTATGCATCTGCGCTTGATTTAGGGTTGTGTTTCTGCTTCTTATTTAATGTTGCAACATTCTCTTGGGTTGGCTTTTTCAATACCATTTGGATTTGACTACTTTAATCCTGTCCCCTTGTAATAGTTTGTTTCAATCTTGTGAAAACCTCATTAATGCGTCAGTAACATATTTACTCTTTGTGCTCCGTGACCAATAAGAAGCAGTATTCTTTGGAAAAAAGAAACGTTGTGTTTTTTCTCTCTTCTTTCTTTCAGCATGGAATAAACCTATATATTGAAAAGATGTGAAGATGTATGGTTGCACTTGCCTTTTTTGTCCAGAAGATGGCACTCTGATCAAAAGCATTAGCAAGAGAAGCATAGACCAGAAAATTAAATAATGTACAACAGGTGTCTCCAAACCTCTTCATAGAGATTTTCCAATCTAGTAAATCTGTAGGTAATCTGCGTCTAAAGACTGGGAACACCTGCAAGTTATTTACTAATTAAGCAAGCAATTTGTATAAAATAAGACATTCCTGATCCTTGAGGGAGAAACATGTTCACAGAGTGGTCCAAAATTATCTCCAAATTACTTAATTTTATAAACCACGGGAGTAATTGATTACAACTACATTTTTTCAAGTCTTCAGAAAGAGGCAACCTATAATACTTGCTAAACTAGACTAGTTGGCTGTACACTATGTGTATACTGTATTTGGACTGTATTTCCAAACCCCAAATCAAATAATTGTACAGCTCGTGAATGTATGTGAATCAATTTTTTTCAAGGTAAAGAAATAAGAGATGTACTTAATTTGACTTTGTAAATTTTGACCTTGAAATAACAACAACAAAAATAAAAAAACAACAGTCTGAATAAAATATCCTTACTTTGTACAAGGAGGGTCTCGAAAAACTGCTTTTATCCCAGAAGATATTTTAGAAGACTTTTAAAATCACTTTGCCACTACTCACAGAGAAAGTCCAGCGGAGATAAATCTATTTCATCATGTTGCTCAAGTGTATGACGTGTGAGGACAGATCAATGGTACAGAACCTTTTGGGTTTCAATATAGGGAGGGGGAAATAGTAGCATGTTTGAGTTTTTAAAGACCTTTAAATGGAATTAACATATACAGTACAAGATGCTTATGAAGTTAATGTTGGTCTCTTCAAACAACTGTGAGCTGTGGGGCTTACTGTAGGCACAGACATACACATGGGAGCAGTGGAAACATTCCCTTGGGCAATGACAACACCCACCAGAGTCTTCTCCACTGTGAGGTGTGTGGTGATCTCATGGCCTAAGAATCCTCTGAACACACTCTCACAATTAATCCTGCATGGCATGGGTGTCTCCACTTCTTCAATACTGTCAGACCTGACCATTATCTAATAAAAAACTGAATGTAGGATAATTAAAAAGCTCCAAAGAAATCTTTCTCTGAGTGACCTTCTCTTGTTTATCATTACACGTATTATTCACAAATATTTTGAGAATACTGATGCCTAGGAATTTGGGTCCATGTCTGTCATTCAGGAAAACATGATTACTTTGCTATCTAACCAAGATAAACTAAAGCATGTTTTCAAGGTAAGATAGACATAAACCTTTAAAGTATTTCTCCAGGCAGACATCTTGTGAATTAAACAGTGTTCCCTAGCATATCATCTTTCTGTGGATGCCCTTGAGTCCAGATTTCCATGTTCTGATTTATGTCAAGACTCAACAGAGGTGGTTCAACCATACTCATAAGTGAAAGGATCCTACTTCACTAAATCTATTTGGAAATAACTGAACTGAGGGAATCCAGATTTTTGCTGAGTACTGTGTATGACAGTGTAATATCCCTGAAGTATGGCCTCTTCATGGAAACATAGTGTGAGCTGGCTTTGGAAAGACGCACAAGCCCAGATTAGTCATCTAAAAAGTAGATTTTTGATAAACAGGGTACAGCCAGTGGACAAATCACTTAGCCAAATTATCTCCATGGTTGCACAGCAACTTCTATAAGCAAGCCTGTTTTATGATCAGGATACACAGAAGGTTGCGGACATCACATCTACAAATTCCATTAACTTTCCTCTCTCTTGTCTTTACAGTGATTTAGATTTTGCAAACCACAGTTCAAAGAAAGAGGAACTAGCAAACTGTATTTCCTGTTGCTGGAGAGTTGAGAAGACACCAACTCCTTTGTAAACACTAATTACCAATGTCTACATTTGTATCTGGAATTGCATAATTGTGTAAATTTATTAGAACGGTCTGGTTTTGTTTTGAATGTTATGTGAGTAACAGATCCCCACAGAGGGATATATGAACAAACACAGCATTCAGTAAACCAGTTCTCATTTTGAGCAGATTGATCTGTTTACATGAACTCTCCATTCTGAGTCCAAACAACTACCAAAGGATCTTAATCATCAGTCCTGCTTACGTATTTCAGACCCAATGTTTAATTTAGCCTTTGTTTCTCTTCAGTATGGCACCCTTAATCATGACAAATTTGACAGAACCCTAAAAACAAAGAGAACACTGCACATGGCAGAAAACTCAAAAGATCAAATAGATACAGACTGCTTGTCATTGAGTTTTAATGTCATTGTTATTTTCCACTTGTGGTGGACATTATGTGTTTATAGACCATTTTGCCATCCTGCATAGAAATCTAATAAGCATCTAATTTTATCTTTGATCGAGTGATAACACTGAATATTATTTCAGATATACCCTAGTTTATCCAATCAATTAATCAATCAATACACTTTATTTTATATAGTGCCTTTCCAAAAAAAAGCATTCTCAAGACACTTTACATACAGTAAATTACACAATACAAAAACTACAGTATACAGAATATATGTGAATATATGAGAAAACCAGATATAGTTAGGAAATTGAAATAAATAAATAACTGAGAATTGAAGGCCATCAAAAAACATAGAAGTTTAAAAGTTAAATTAAAAAACCAACAGAAACTGCAGTTTTAATATGATCAGGAAGAGTACTCCAGAGACGAGGGACTACCATTGAAAAAGCTCAGCTGCCTAAAGCCCAATGTGAAGCCCTTGGAATGCTAAGGATTTGACATTTTGGAGGCCTTTTTTCTCTACAGCATGTTAGACTGAAAATTGTGATGTTTCAGAAAGTGGAACATGAGATGTTTAATGTCATGTCAGGTGAGGATAAACATGATTTCGCCTGTCAGTAATGCTGATGCTCCAACCCTTACCCTTTCACTGCATTTAAATGTACACAGAGACTAATGAGCAACCCAATCTGCTTCATCTCTTTGTTAAGAGGCTGCAAATGTGGCATCAAGACTGAAGCCAGGTGAGCAGTAAAGAAATACGGAACACTCTTTCACTCAAGCAAGGAAAACACAACACAAATTAAAAGATAAGAAGGTATGGTGTTTTTATAGGAACAGACAGATGCACAGAATGTAACATGCTCATGAATATTTGACATTGGCTTGACCTCTTCCAGGAAATGTTCTCTCTAAATGGGAATATGGTAGAAGGTGCACAAATGGTGGAGAAAAACATGTCCGATAGCATTATTTTGCAACATGTATTTCCATTTAAATGATCATGATCATTGGCTGTGGTTTGTAAATAAAACAACCTATTTAAATACACTAATGAAGTAACATTTAACATATTATTCAGGCTGTCACCTCACATTTTCCCCATTTTACTAAATTGGTTTAACTTTTGACTTTTTTTAAAAAAAAAAGGCAGAAGTACAGATAATTAAAAAATAGTTTTGCAGAAGAAAGGGAGAGAAACCTACGAGATGGATTGTTTCTTTGGCCTGGTAGTAAAACTGCGAGTCCCCCCCTCCACAGATAAGCATAAGGTATTTCACCTGATTCGTTTGCTTTGAGGTCTTGCCAGAGCTTACAAGTGAGATGAGAAAAAGAGACAGATGGTGCACAAGCTTCACCTCTCCTGTTATCACAAGCTCTGATCACAGTGTTGCATCCAGTTCAGGCCAGTTCGGTTCAATACTGCTTGCTTCAGCGGCTCTGTGAGGGTGAGAGTCAGGGTGAGTAATCAGTCTCCAGCTGAGAAGTCTTTGTGGAGGAAACCAGGAAGTGTGAGTTCGCACTTCAGGGCGCGTGCCAAATACTCCAGTCAGCACTGACATCACAACTTCTGCCCATTGTTGACTGGAAAATAACAAGCCACCTGCACTCATACGGAGATAACAGTTGCTTAGTCTAGTGCTCAGAATTCCAGAGCTATGAAAAGGGATTTTTGCTGTTGTTTTTTCCAATTAATCCTCTGAGCTTGTGAAACAATGCAGCTGCGTAGGGATAATACATTCTGCTAGCATCTCTTCTGTTGTTTTAGTTCAACAAGAAGATATGAGGACGATAAAATAAGAAATAGCCATCCATATTATCAGACCTTGCTGCTTTCCTGTAAACAAAAACGATTCTATCACAGGGTCATGCTATATTTTGAAAGATTATAGCTCGATAATGTCCGTAACAAGGCTTGGTAAGTAATGCATTAATAACTGTGCCTGGGTAGTATGCTGGTTAGTGGCCCTCCGAGTCTTGGGTTCATTTCTGGTCTGTGGCACCTTCTGGGTAGAGTTTGTATATTCTCCCTAGGTCTGTGGATTTTTGCCCAGTGCTCTGCTTTCCTTCCACTTCACAGAGGCATGTGGATTAGGTTCATTGGTGTCTCTATCCTGTCCAGGATGTAGGCCCACCTTAGGCCCTGTTTTTCTGGGAAAGGGTCTGGGATTCTTCAACCCTTTCTGGAACAAACAGCTTTCTGATAATCGATGGACTGATTGTGTAAAAAAAGGGGGGGCAGTTATTATATCAGTACAGAATTTTACCGCTTACAAGTTTCCATTTATGTTCTTGTATTTGATTTTATTATTTGGAAATTATACCTTTCATATTTTCAAAGGCTTCAATCAAGTCAATGTTATTTACTAAGATTGAAAAGATTACATTCTTTTTTCTTGCTCTTGAGTAATGGAATGAGATTTTCCTCTGGACTTTCTCTTAGATGTCTATGTCCTTTTTAGGTTGTGGAGATTAGATGAGTGATGCCATGCGGGATCATGCCAAAGAATGAGAGGAAAATTCACTTTATGAACTTCTTTTCCTAGTGAAAACTATTATTTTTCCTATTATAACTGCAAAACCTCTATCTAATGTTTTGGGATATTACAAGAGACCGGCATATGTTATAACAAATACAGTGTACAGTATATCTATAAACAATGTATTTGTTCACTATCTAAACTCACATAATTGTATACAATGTTTAAAAATAATGCTATGATTATTATGATTAGTATGAAACTGGTTGTCTTGTGAACATACACAGGTTTCATACACAGTTTTTGAGACACAGTTTAGAATACTTTTGTCCTTGATCATGTGGATCAGCAGCACTGCCCTTTACATCGCTGTGTGATTCCTTGCACAAACTGAAGAGTAATAATAATAATTGCTTACACTTATATAGCGCTTTTCTGGACACTCCACTCAAAGCGCTTTACAGGTAATGGGGACTCCCCTCCACCACCACCAATGTGCAGCATCCACCTGGATGATGTGACGGCAGCCGTAGAATGCTCACCACACATCAGCTATTAGTGAGGAGGAGAGCAGAGTAACGAAGCCAATTCATAGATGGGGAATATTAGGAGGCCATGATTGGTAAGGGCCAACGGGAAATTAGGCCAGGACGCCAGGGTTACAAACCTACTCTTTTTGAGAAACACCCCGGGATTTATAATGACCACAGAGACTCGGGTTTTCCATCTCATCCGAAGGACGGCACCTGTTTACAGTATAGTGTCCCCGTCACTATATTGGGGCGTTAGGACCCACATGGACTGGGTGAGCGCCCTTGGCCCCACTAACACCTCTTCCAGCAGCAACCTTATTGTTTTCCAGGAGGTCTCCCATCCAGGTACTGACCAGGATCACACCTGCTTAGCTTCAGTGGTTTGCCAGTTGTGGGTTGCAAGGTGATATGGCTGCTGGCTAGCAAGTGTTTAAAAAAAATAAAGTGTTTATTTTCTGGAAATAAAGTAGTTCCTCAGTATGGTACAAAAAAATTGTGGAGCACTAGACTATTAATGGTGTTCCCCATTATATGACCTGTTTTATATGAAATGTTTTATCTCTTGGTTTGGAAAGCTGCCTGCTGTCTGCAGACAAACCAGCGTTAGTGCTGTGCCAGGAAACCTCAGAGGCTGGCATCTGCATTCCTTGTGTTTTCGTAAGAGTGCTTAAATATGCGTAAACACACTGCAGCAAATAAATTACAGCCACAGCTTCCAGTAAGAATGTCAAAATGCCATCTCACAACAGGGGCATTATTGATTGCTTGCAGTGAGGTCTTTGTTTTCTGTGTCATCTGTGTTTTCTCAAAGTCCAAATTCCAGACAATTCATAAGCCCACTGCATGGCACTACATCCGCTGGAAGTTACGTCTGTACATTTGTCCACTTCTTTGAAAAGAATAGAAGGACAAGGTGGCCTCTCTTGAAGAAATCACAGCTTTGGTGAAATTCCCCAACTGCAACTTTTATTATACATGACTTTAAGAGGTATTGATAGAAGCAGCCAGGGTTGGAAATTCAGCATTTCAAATAAATGCGCAGGGACAGAAAAAAAAGGCTTTTTGCTGTGACAAAACAGTCTGAAAGAGCACCCCAGAAAAAGAAGCAATGCAGTAAAATAACATTTTGATTTTCAACAGCTGCCATGTGTTTCTCTGTCACTTTGTAGTTTATGATACTGAAGGACAAAGGTCTGCTTGCCATTACTCCGCTGTTGTTGTGTTTATGTCTCAGAGGGATATGTTGGTTTGCATTTATAAAAAAAGGAGAAGACCAGGGCTCGTGTCTATTGTATGTCCAACCTACTTACACAAATCACAGTCTTAGCATTTAGTCCTCTAAAGCCTTCCAAGGTGTATTTGCAGCTCCTGCAATATGCACACATCCATAGACACAGCACAAACCTTTACCCTGAAGTACTCATATGATATAACATAGGTTAAACATTATCTATCACCGATTACGATCTCATAAAACATCAATACCCCAGTATTTATACAATGTACTTTTTAACAACAAAACATACAACTAGCTACTGTAATTGCTACTTAGAATAGAGAAACTGTAACGTCGGGCCCAACAAGGTGTTGAAACGGGCTCGGTGAAAATTAGAGTCAATGAGCCAACATAGGCGGCAATCAAGATAATTTATTCAATGACAGCACTGAAGAGGACAAACAGAGCTGAGACTGAGAAAACAGCTTAGGCAGTAGCTGCACAAATGAATCAGGCATAGCAGGTACTGAAGTCTGAGGCGACAAGGAGAAGATTGAGAAGATTAGGAAGACTGAAGACCACTGAGAAATACTTCTGAGACTCTGAAACTGAGACAAACTCAAAGCAGGGTTAGTGACTCAATATCTAAGCCCTGAGGAATGATTCCTCAGGGCTTAAATACTGTGCGATTTTCCCTAATTAGCCTGATAGGCCTGGCCTGATCCCGTTGAGGATGGCCCCAGTGAGTCTCTAGCATGTGTGGAATGCGCATTGGCAATTGGTGGAGCTAATGCGTCAGTGCTGGAGCTCGTTGGGGCAAAACAGAAACATTTCAGACCAGCAGTTTATGGATGTCTCATTTTTTTATATAGCACTTTTCTGGACACTCCACTCCAAATTCTTTACAGGTAATAGGGACTTCCCTTCACCACCACCAATGTGCAGCCCCTTCTGGATGCTGCGACGGTAGCCATAGTGCACCAGTATGCTCAGCACATATCAGCTATCAGTGGGAAGCAGAACAGAGTGATAAAGCCAATTCATAGGTGGGGATTATTAGGAGACCATGATTGGTAAAGGCCAAATTTGAAATTTGGCCAGGGTAACACCCATACTCTTTTCAAGAAACACCCTTCTTACAGACCTTGCATGCAAACAACATGTTTAGGATGCAGAGGCTCCCTTTATCGACATGGACCCAGGAACATAAACTACAGTGATACAGGAACACAGGAACACAAAAGGAATTCAAGTTCAGGAACATTCAGGACATGGATAGAAAGACTCGTCTTTACAAAGAGAATGGACGGGGTCTGGGTTTTATCTGGAGCACATTGAATGGCAAGGGTCTCAAATTAATTTCCTTGAAAGCCTTGTGTCTTCATTTTGTTCCAATCTGAGTAGTCAAGTGAACAATCAACTTAATTATTTTCCAACGCAGACATACAAGGGATTTTTATTGAGCGCTTCTACTGTTAATTTCACAAAACACTCACTTAATTAAAGGTACAGTTACCCATAAGTCACCTCAGTGCCTAGTCAGTATTGTATTGTAAGTATTGCAATAATTATAGTAGAAGGAAATAACCAGCCAAGCTATGAAACTAAGAATACAGTTTGAACAAAAAACAGAATGCACGAGGTGCTCCATAAATTGATTTTGAGACCCTTGCTGTACAGGATGGTTTAAGTTCAAGTTTGATGGTATTCTTGAATCAATACTATATGGTCAAGCATGATGCCCTCCTCTTATTTGTGTTCGTTGTTGATAGCTAGGGTAATAGATAGATATTACTCTTCCATTTTATGACACAACACCACAAAGTATGAATAGGAGCCGTCTAATCTTATTATCACAGTTCATGATAATAACTTTTAAACATATCGGTGTCTTAAATGCTCAAGTACATACACTGTTAAGTTTTTAATTACATAATTGTTTCCTATAGCTTCATAAACATAAAACACCTGGTTAGATAAGATGAATTAACTGAAGATGCAGTATGTCCCATGCCAAAAAGGCTTGGGAAGAGACCAGTGCATAATGGATAGACTAAAAAAGGTCCATGAGGACCAACATCTGATTAAATTTTGTACAGCTCACTTCTCTGTGAACTTTCCATGTGTTTCCTGTCTTCTTGTACTAAGCTATCTTTATACCAGTAATGATATTGTTAAGGAGAAATATTCTTGAAGGCTCCGTTAGTCTGAGTGGAGGTGGGGGAGTTCCTTTGTCTGTTGTAGTATGGGAAATGATGAAGAGCCCTTTAGCCTTTGCTAAATATAACAAACATTTTCGGGGCTGTTGATGTGCTTGGCTTCTGCAGCAGGTCAAGACCAACAGCTTCAGCCAGTGCTTCCTTTTCCAGATATGAGAATTCATTGTGTATAAAGTCGCCTTGTCTGCTGACTGAAGTCCTGCTGCTTCTTCAGTCAATCAATATCAATAACTTGTTTCCCTCTGCACATTCCTTGTCCCGTTGAACAGTCTGGGGGCAAATTCATTGCTCCCTACTCAGCACTGACATGTTGTGTCATTGAAAAGTTCGTAAAATGGTAAACTGTTAAATGATCAAGGACTTTCAAATCCCCAATCCCATTCTGTTGCTTGGTACATAATAGATGTTTCCACTTGAAAACAAAAGAACTTTTACTATAATCACAGTTGTAATACCTTAGTGAGGTACAGTAGTCCAAAACACAGTGATAAATATAGCTCTTTTGTGTTTTTTAACAAACTGAATTTCTGTGGTCATTTTAAATGACCACACCTACAATACAGAACACCTATAGTAAATGCAGTGTGTGGTGATTGCAAATCAACACATAAAGATTGATTCCATGCTGAAAAGACAAAATATTTCACTTATAGAAGGCTTAACAACCAAAACAATATGCCTTTTCAAAGTAGAATCAACCTTTACTTGTTCTTTTGCAGCCAACACACTCTGACACTGCTCCCCACGCATAACACTTTCGACATTTTACTGTAGAACATCTGCGTACGTAAGTCCCTATGTGACAGTTTTCTTCCTAATAATTTGAAAACCAAAGCCGTAAGGAAATATACATCCTTTATGTCAAATGAATGTTCTTTACAAAAATTGAGTTTCTGTATGGCTAATGGTTTTTGGTGTTTTCACAACACTATTTAGAAAATGAACATCAAGTTGGAGCAACCACCCTTTTCCTTTATCAAATTGGATCGAATGTGCAAAGCTAAGGGTCACATTTCTCATCCTTGGCTTTCTCCTGGACTGGAAGTTAAGGAGAGTAAACAGATGACACCGCCTGCTATTGCTTGGAAAGAAAAAAATACACACATAAGACTATTTACGGAAATTATCAAAATCTAGTGTAAACACAAAGATGTTGATTCTAAGCTATTTTAGTGTTAGACTGAACACAGGCATTTGACTTGAACTGAAGAATGTTAACTTTAAATCAATAAAACCTTCTGTTTCATTTTAACATCAAGCTTGGCAGCAGATAAAACATTACACAAAATGAATAAATACTATTAATATACTGTAGAACTTGTCATTTGACTGATAAGTTTTACCATATCTTATATGTTTTGAATGACTTTGTTTAAAGTTTAGACAACCTTGGACAGATGGGTTATATTTTAGCTAAAATTTCTAAATAAATGCTATTAACAGTGCTATCCGAAGCAATGTGTTACAGAACAACATTTGTATAAAAGCTGCTTTATCTTTTCTCATACTTATGCCTTCCATTGTTTGTAAGAACGCTGCAGCTTCCATGTCTTATATTACCATCAAGATCTTGCTGGGGATTAAAGAGATTTGAGGTTGTGCTGTTTAACACTTTATATGTGCAATGCACTCATCTCTTTGATACTTTATTTAACTACTTTTATGGGAAGTGTGGTTTTTACATATAGTATATATATATATGTACTGTATGTAAAAAGTTTGGAATGTGTAGAAAGCAGTTTTCACAGGATAAATTCATGCACTCATTCACTGGTTGGTGCTGTCTCCTACATACAGTATATGTTCCCAGACATAACCTGGTTCCGATTAAAAACTTGAATTTTTTTTTCAGATCTCCTGAGTAGCTCACTGCACTTTTCCGTATTCCGGTCAAATTTTAATTAACGCAACGAGAAGACAAAAATTAAAAGATTACAGTACTTAATCCATCCATTTTCTCATTGCTTCTTCCAATCCAGAGCCATGGGTGAGCTGAAGCCTATCTCCACAAGCAATGGGTGAATGGCAGGATACACCGCGGACAAGACATCGCACCCAGGAACAATCACACACACACTTACACCAGGGCAGATTTTCTCAAAAGCCAATTTACCTATTGTAAATAGCTTTTGCATTCAAATTACATGTCTTTGGACTGTGGAAAGCAACCAGAGAAACCAAAGGAAACCCACACATAAACAGAGAGAACATACAAACTTCACACAGACAGCACCTCAGGTCCAGAATTGAACCCAGGGCCCCAGTGCTGCAAGGCAGCAATGCTACCCACTACACAAACCTTAGCACTTTTAATATTTGACTCACCTAGCTGAGGAAATGTCAGTAAGGTCGTAACTGACAAGAACATTCCTTACTTATGAGAAATGAGCCAGGGAGGCTGTTACAAGGATGAAGATGGAGAGTACACAGCAGACAAGATATTTATAAGAAAGTGGAAGTGTGAGATTACAGTTTGGATTCCTCTCAAACTCCTGTTAAAAAACTAAATTTAGCAGAGAATCATGTCACTGAAGACTGAATGTTTTGGTCATGTTAGTTTCTAATTTATAAGTGCTCTTCTTACCCAGACTTCCATGTTCATTGCTCCCTATCTCTCCTGTTGTTCAAACCATCTACATTTCCATTTCCACTTATAATTTAATAGGCCAATTTCAATCAATTGTATGGTATAGTGTCTTCTGCTACAGTTTGTCACAGGACTTTACAGATTTCTATAGCAGTTGACAATAATAATTTGAAAGTAACTGAACCAACATTTTTTATACAACTGTTGATGGCCCTTTTTGAGGAGACTTGTAGTGACATTCTTAATGTAATTGGATTTAGGGAAAAGGGGTCTGTTTCTTGTAAAATATTTAATCTTTGTGCCTTTTTGTCTCATGACTCTGAGGTTTGATTTTGCATTTCTGCACACAAGCTAAACTCACATTACTCAGACAATTAACACAACTGTAAACAGTTTATATCCCATCAGACCCAGACGGTAAAATCATGTAGTGTTCATGTGGGAATTCCCTACTACATCATTGAAAAAACATCTTAATTTCACATCCTTTTCATTACGTGCAGTACACTGGTATACCACTCAGAGTATGAAGTTTCCTATATCCCAAGTTTTACATTAACAAAATAATGATGTGACAAAACCATACACAAACATATCTAGGATATTGGATAAGATAAGATATACTAGATAATTTTTTATAGTTATAGTTATAGCTTTTATAGTTAACAGCAGTGATATCACTCTGCACCTCACAATTGGCAAACCACTGAAGCTAAGCAGGTGTGAGCCTGGTCAGTACCTGGATGGGACCTCCTGGGAAAAACTACGGTTGCTGCTGGAGGAGGTGTTAGTGGGGCCAACAGGGGGCGCTTACCCTGTGGTCCATGTGTGTCCTAATGCCCCAGTATGGTGACGGGGACACTATACTGTAAACAGGCGCAGTCCTTCGAATGAGACGTAAAACCGAGGTCCTGACTCTCTGTGGTCATTAAAAATCCCAGGGTGTTTCCTGAAAAGAGTAGGGGTGTAACCCCGGTGTCCTGGCCACATTTCCCATTGGCCCTTATCAACCAAGGCCTCCTAATAATACCTATCTATGAATTCCCTTCATTACTCTGCTCACTTCCCCACTGATAGCTGATTTGTGGTGAGTGTTCTGGCGCACTATGGCTGCCTTCGCATCACCCAGGTGGATGCTGCACATTGGTGGTGGTGGAGAGGAGTCCCTGTTACCTGTAAAGCGCGTTGAGTGGACTGTCCAGAAAAGCGCTATATAAGTGTAAGCAATTATTAACAACTTTTGTCCTAAAATTGAAAATTTACTTAATGTTTCTAACAAAACAAGGTTGCTAAGTTTCAGGTGCAGTTGAACACATTTAAGAAACAGAAAAGTGAAGTTAAGATACAGCATAAAGTGCATTTTTTAAAGGATTTTTTTTTTAGCTGAATGCATGCACAAAGTATAAAGCAGGCAGTTGGAAATCAACAGCATCTTAGGTGAACAGGAACTAATAAACCAAATTGTATTACAAGAATCCATACACATACAGTATTAGGATACAGCTATAAAATATCATTAGAACTGTTACAGCTCGTTTGACGCATTCTCTTTTTCTGTTTTAGATAGTTTCACTGCATGGCAACTGTGCTTTCCTAAAGGTCTATTATTTTTCTTGTTCAGATGGATTTTAAACACTGTTCCTATCAGTAATTTTGTCAACAGTCTGAAAAGCTTAAGTTCCAGCGCAACGCAATGTGGACTCTGATACATTATTCACCAGCTCCTTGAACTTTGAAATCTGCCTGGAAACTGTCCCGAGAAAGGCGTTCCCAGGAGAGTGTAAATCAAACAGTGATGTCATGCATAAGTGGGCTTACCCAGGAGTGCGCAGTCCGGTTTTGCTATATAAGGCGCGCATACACACGTCTCACTACCACTACAGCCTCAGCTGACATCAGGTTGCTTGGCTCAGCTCAAGACCAGAGTCGGGATAGCCTCGCTATTTGGAAATCGCCGACAAACCCCGAAGAAGAAACAACACTAGAAAAATGTCTTTGCACACGTCTGACTCTCTCCGGGTGAGTCCCTCAGTCCATGGCAACAAATTCGACACGGCCAACCGCAAGAAAGCCGTGTCTAACATATTTGAAAATGTGAACCAGGATGCACTGATTAGGCTCTTCCAGAAGACAGGCGACATGAAGGCGGAGGAGAGGGCGAAAAGCATCTTCTCATTCGCCCAAGATCCCGAGGAAACGGCTAAAGCCCTAATGGCGCTTAAACAAAGGAAAAAGAGCAAATTCCTGCAGATTGTGGGCTTGGTCAGGCATTCACTGAAACTTCATTGACTCTTTCACTTTGCTCTATGGGAGCTAAACGAGGAAGAAAAAAAAAGATCGCTTGACTTGAAATGTCATGCGAAGTGAACAGTCCTTCAGCCGGCTCACAAAAGGAAGAGGCGAGGGAGAAACATCCTGGGATGAAGTCTGAACTGTAACATCTTGAAATGCTACGTTACAGTATGAGTGACTTCTCCGCATTGCTACAGCTAAGGCGCAAGTCGACAACCTGCGCCCCTCGCCAGCCAAGGAGGAAAACAAGAGGAAGGAGACCTAAAAAGAAAGCTACAAAAAAAGAGACATTTGTACTGACGAAGTGAACCACACGGTTAATTGCTGTGACTGTATGCATTTGTATAATGCTTGAACCGCATTTGCACCTTATAGGTGTATGAAAAGCTTTTGCAGGTGCTCACAATCCAGATCGAGACCGATTGAGCTGCAGAAAAAACGCTTGGTGATGTGAGAAAAAAACTACTATGTGACTGAGTCAGTGTGTAAAATGTGTTAAACCACTACTTGTTTGTGGTCACTAATTTATATGCCACAAAGTGCTGTGATGAAAATGGCTGTATCGTCCTGAGGCTACTATGTTATTTGCTTAATAAATTATTTTTATTCTGAATCATATCTTTCTTCTTAGAACATTTTACATTCATGGTATGTGATATATGGTCCTTCCCAATCCAATGACCATTTCAAGTTCTTATTTGCCTGGTGTCAATTTTTATAATTATACAGATTGTTCAGTAAGCTTATATTAGTTTTCTCCCCAAATGCAATTTCTATCATCTCTCTACTTGATTATATGTTTTTTTTAAACTGAAATTGTATGGGGATGGCAATAGGCTTTCTTTGTTAAACATATCATTACATTATAATTGCACACTTTAGTGCAAGATACATTAAACCAGCCAAATAAGATGATACAAAGTTTGAAAAGAGACAAACCCCAGGGTTAAAAAAACCCTCTTTGTGTTGTACCTACACCCTTTTCATGGGCACAGATAAAACTCTTGCATGCACTGGCTGCAAATGCAGCAGGAAAGCTGCAGACAGCACCCCTGAACAGCAGAAATGGGCAATGTAAGCAATATTGCTTAAAAAATGCTTTTTGACCATGTTCTTCCAGATGCTGTCAATCGCCATGCGCCGTGTCAACTAAATGCTTGCAATTAAATCAGTTAATCACCGTCCTTTTTTTAAAGACATTAAAGTTGATATATTTCCTAATTGCACTGTAAACGAAAATCTGCATCCAGTTACAACCTGAACAACAACATAAAAAGTGAATTATTAATATAGAGTGACAACACATGTAAAATGGTAAACCCTTATGTTTTGCTATGAAAGAACCTAGGGAAACTTTGTAGAGACTTTCAAAGGAAAACCTGATGACATAGAAATTTGATCCAGTCCCACCAAAGAAAATAAGAGCCCTAGCTCTTAGTACTTCCCAGTAATAAAACATCAGTAATATAGTTAGGTCTTGGAAACGACCACTCTAATCTCTCCGTCTGTGTTCTCAAAGACGGTTTTCCGAACTCATACATCAGAAAGACCACCGAAACTAAAATTATTCTGCAGCTAGGATCACACATTCTCCCTTCCCTTAACGACAGATTACTGTTCTTTTAAATTTTCTCCATTCATTGGAAGTTTCATTTCACACCTCTCTGCACCCATTCTGACTTCACACCTCTTGATTGGCCTCTCTTTCTGTCCCCTGCTCCCGCCTCTCACTCCTCCTCCCTCCCAACCTTTTTACCTTTGCCTACTGCCCTGTCTCTCTCACACCTGAAGAAGGCTCCACGGCCGAAACGTTGTGTTCTCTTTCTTCTTTTTTTTCAGCATGGAATAAACCTATTACTTGTTCCTTTGCAGTAATATAGTTAGTTTGGGTGTGAAGAAACCAAACTACCATACTGCTGGTAAGAAGTTCTGAAGCAGCTGATCCATCAAATGTACCAATCAAGTCTAACTGATTCGTTGTCATGTGTCATGAACATGTCCTGTTCTCCATAAAGCTAGTACACTTCTGTGCTACAAAATACAGATCTGGTTTCATAAGCCTTAAACAAAATGATTACATTATCTCTACGGGAATGTTTCTGCACGAAGAATCATAAAGCATTGAATGAAAAGGGTAGAAAAAAATTAAAATTGGAAGACTTTAGAACTGCTGTGTATATTCTTTTATCACCTTCTGCGATATATAATTCACAAATCAGACAAAGAATGTTTTTTTTCTTGGTGGAAATCGCACATACTGTAAGTCATTTCCCTAAATAAAGTCTGGGGAATTTATTTTATTTTACCCTGGAAATAAACACACATTCTGTAAATTCCACAATTCTCCTCAGAGAATTCATGTACAATAAACTGAATCGATTTTATTTATAATCATCCACATAGTTTTGTGGAAAAGAAATACATTATTTCCTGTAACTCTTATTCTAAAAACAAAAACAATTACTCCATAAGATGATCAATTAAAATATAGTTTATACAATAAGCTTGCATTCCTTGCATTCCACAGTTGAACAAAACCCAAGTCGGCTTTAATGAATGATAAATAATAAAGCTTTTCATCTTTATTTTTCTCTCTTGTTTATTACATATTTTCTTTCAGATTTCAAGGTGTGCATTTGATAATAAAAGGCGGCTATTAAAATCAGACACATAAGGGGCATTTCCTCAGCAATGTGAAGCTTTTTTTGCTGGCTTTTTTCTTGATAATATTCCTCCACTTTGTGGGTTAAAATAGAGACAGACCAAGATGGTAAGAAGAAACCATAGTATATCCCCTGCTCCTCACCAGATCCTTTGTGGCAGTTCATTTCAACTGGGTTGTTCACCTTACATGTGTTTATCTGCTGGATTCCTTATCTGACTTGTGCAAACCAGTTTAAAAGGTGTAGATTAACTTGATTGCTCTATTTGTGAAAGGTGTATGATGTTAGCTTCTGAACTACAAAAAGGAACATTGACCATAACGCCTACTATAATGTTTATGGAATGTAGGGATATGATTTTGAATATAAATTAACTTTTGGTTTCGTAGCGGTTTGTGGCTGGACCTATGTTTTACATCAACCTTTAAACTTACAAACATCCTGTTGTTTTTCCTCAATAAGGGTCACAGAGCACAGAGTTACTTATTGACTGAGGAAAGTTTCAAATTTAAATGTGCCTGAAACTGAAAAAACGGATGCATTACTCTCTAGAACAGCCCTGGGCAAATTCAATGATAATTAATAACATATTATATGCAGCTCAACCAGGTGAACAATATGTCTTTTGGCCAACATGGACCCAAATCTACATTGTTTTGCCCCCTCTGAATTCTGGGGGCCAATATTTTGTGCTAAGGTGTGTTATATTATTCAATGTTATATCATGGAATATATAAAAAATGTTGAACAGTTTGTGTGTATTAAATATGGAGAAGACGTTTGATAATTTCTCCAAGAAAGATATAACACCCATTAACAATAATGAGTGAGCACAACGTATAACTAAACTTTGTTCAGTGTAATTGTAGTACCTACTAGAAAATGACATTTTTATTCCAGTTTATTTTATCCACATTTTACAGAAGTTACATTGATTATTCATCCCACTGCAACACTCTATGTACCCTATGTGGTTCAAGAGATATTGATTCTAAATCAACCATCTACCAACATGCCCCTCAGGTATATATTCCTGAATGTTCAGGATCACATCAGCAATGGGTTTTACATTGAACTTATTCAACTTTAATTCTTGAGCAAAATTGTGTTAAAAAATAATGGATAAAAGGAGACTATCGAAGATGTTATACTTGTGTAAAGTATATTATAAATTAACAACGTTGTTATGCCAAAGTCAACTCAACAAAGTAGAACGGAATTACATAAACTGACTTTTGAACACTTTTTAAGTTCAAAATCTGTAAAACATTCTATCTTTTATTACACAGAACAAATTAACAATCCATGCTGTATCAGTCTGTACACTGAGCATCAGTTCAGTTCAAAGTATCTTTGTTGGCATGACAGGATTAAACAGGTTTTCCCAAAGCGTTAACCTCAATAGGTATGAGGGCATGGATGAAAAAGAGAACAAGGAAAATACACCAAACTAAAAAGGAATCATTCCATGTAAAATGGAGAGCTTTTAAATACTGAATGGCCATTTGTCATTATAATCATAATTAACAACAATAATAATTATTTCAAAATGGGTAAGATCTGTGTTGAAACTAACACTATATTTAGTTACAAGACAGAACGATCAAACATTCTTTGCAACCTAAAGGAAAAAAAATGTCTTCTACAGTCTTTCCATTGTTTGAAACACAGGAACCTAAATATTTTAGGATTCAATTGTCCCAGCTGTCTTCTCTATTGCCTGCTAATAACAGAGTAGGCAAGTGGCTGTACTCTCCCACCCTCTTCCTGCTTTTCACAGAGCCTTGTGCTGAGCCCTTTCATGTTGTCAGACAGCAAGGCAGCAGCCTTCCAGTCTCTGTGTTAGAGCCATTACCATAGCGACAGGAAAAGATACAGGAGCTCAGATTGAGGGAGGCCATTTCCTCCAGCCTTGAATTCCGGTACAAACTGGTTTGCAGGCCAGTGGTTAAGAAGAGGAAGTTAAAGCTCAACTCTCTATTGTATCAGAGCAAACAAGCCCACAGTATTTGGATTACTCAGTCCTAGAGTAACCTTACCTAGACCATATAAATAAAATAACAGAAAAGTAGCTCATGGGCTAGCAACCTTAAACTGAAGTCTAAGATTTAATTTTTGAGGCAATTTGATTAAATAACAATTCTAAAAATTCCAGGTTACAAAATAGTTTCAGTTACATTGTTTGTTATTTTCAGATAATTTGCCTCTAATGTAACTGTGTTGGCAGATCGTGGGAGAGACTGCCATGTTACGGTGACCAAAGATAACAGATTCCTATTAATATATTGAATCTGTTGTGTGATTTTTAACAAGTCACCACTGCTCTGGATAATGAATCAAAGCCTATTTTTTATTAAGACCAGTTGAGAACGTTTTCTAAAGATAATACTCTTCTACTAGCAGGTATTACAAACAAGGACCTTTGCTCAGAATACAATTTTATTTGGTAGAAGAAAGAAAAAGCAGTCTTGAACATATTTTTTCAGTCACAAGATTGGCAACATCTGCCCCACAGCACTGTTGACAGCACTGACATAAAATGATTGGGTATAAACAGGATTTGCTCATAAAGCCTCATCTTAAACATGTGTTTACACACAAATAACTCTACACCAAAAAGCACTATGTAAAAGAAAAGGATTTGAAACACTCCACTGAGGTAATGAACAACACAATATAGTAATTTCAATCTAGACACTTTTTGCTCTTTGATGCAGACAGTCCAGGAATGTAGTCTTCTGCTTCTTCTCTTATCAATTTCTTTTGTTATACTGTTTTAACAAAATAAGTTCCAATAAGTTTTATTTTTTACCAAACTCCCTGTCATACTTGAATATGGATTTCTGAATACGAAAAATAGGGTTGGTCAGTCAGTCTTTCACTGAAATCAGATCCAAAGATGAACATATTCTGGTCTGGGCTCAGCTATTTAAAGTTGAATGTCACTAAAACCAAAGACATGGCAACTGATTTCTGAAGGAACCCTAAGACCCCCACAGAAACCTGCACCAAAGGACAATCTTTGGTGATGTTTGGTAAATATTTTTTTAGGAAATATTCTGAATTGCAAGTTAAATGTTGAGGCAAACGTCAATTCTATTTTCATAAAAGAGCAACGATGTATATCTTTTCCTGCAAACGCTTAAGCAGTTTAAGGTTGATAATTTGTTGTTGATCATGTAATTTTTTCTGAATAACTTTTAATTTTGCCATGATGTGTTGGTTTAGGAATCTCAATCTGAGGAGTAAAAAAAAACTGGAGAGTATGGTAAAACTAAATCAGAAAGTCATCAATCGTGATCTTTTGATCCCAAGTGTATCATAGTTTTACAGTATATAAAGCATATTCCATCCTAGATGACCCTTTACACTCTTCATTGAATGAATTTCTACTTTCTCCCCTCACAATGCAGATATGGTTTTCCCAATTTAATGATTTTTTATTTTTACCTATCGCCATAACCTTGCTCAACAGTGGAGTCTCTTGATCATGGTTATGTGTATTGTTAGTTTGTGTGTTTTTCTTTATATTATTTGCTGTTGAAAAACAAATTGCCACTAAATCAGCCTTACTCATGTACTACTACAACGGAACAAGTAATAGGTTTATTCCATGCTGAAAAGAGAAGAAAAGAAACAAAGTTTCGGCTGTGGAGCCTTCTTAAGGTGTCAAAATCTAGTGGGTGGGGTAAATTTCTGTTTTGCTGTGTACGTGTATTGTATTGTACTCATAATGTCCTGTATATAAGTAAATTTAATAAAAGACTTGTTAGTAAGAGGCAAAAATTTGGTTAACACTTATAACGGAGTATGTGTTGCATAACTAAATCCTTGTCAGACAGGGGAGTGGCCCTTGCAGTGAAAATGTAAAAAAACTCTCATGTTAATGAGCATGATAATAGCCGACGTTTAACACTATGATTATTCCAAAGCACTGTGATTTAGATGACTCCTTTGCTATGCGGCACTTGATTTGCTTTACAATGCAGGCTAGCAGACAGCAGCAAGCAGAGGTGTGAAGTTCCAAGATTGCCCAAGTGGGGTTTCTATTGTTCTCTGGGTCTGTCCTGTCGCCTGCCCAGGCAGGGAAGCATCTTCCTGGACTCCAGCTAAACTAGGGCAGAGAGACTCCTGGCCTGGGTGTGTTAACACACTGTACAGACTGTCTGTCTCCAAACAATGGCCCCCATTGCAAGGGTGTTTCTATTGTTCTTTTCGAGAAACTTGTACTACTCAAGTGGGATCTAATGGGACCTGCAGAGGTGTGGCACTGGTAGATAAAACAGATGGCCATAGTATCAGTCAGTACAGCAAAATATGGCATTTTCTCTTTCGATGAGGCTTTTAAATAAGGAAAGAAGAGTTCCAAACAGGAGGGGGACTCTCAGCCTTAGCCCATCTCGCTAATCTGGTTTCTCAGTATCTGATACAATGATTTTGTCCATGAGGTTCTCATTCCATATTCCTTCAATTCTTTGTGTAAAAAAGCGCCCGTTGTTCTCAGTTTTACAATAGACAGTTTTTATCACATAATTAGGCAGACTGCTTCACATTCCCATACCACGTTTTGACAGCTGTTTAAAGTTACTCCTAAACTGAAAGCAATATGTATATTGAATATATATATATATCGAATATATTGAATGTTGAACTGCTGTTAAATTTATATAGTTTTTGTATCACCAAGGGGTTTATAGTCAATAGTCTTACCATTCTATTTTAAATAAATTGTATTGTATCGAAACCTACCATAGGATGAAGTGCATATGAATATTGAATGAACTGAAAGGAAATATTGTCCATAAATATATTTTATTTTGTCATCATTTCAAGCTTTCACATGTAATCAAATTGTTTATGTTAGTGTACTGTTCCCAAATTCCACAGACTCTCATGATCAATTAACACAGATCATGTAAGCTTATGAAGCATTGCGCATGCTATTTTTCTGATTTTATTGTTGCCTTTGTTATATGCACCTTGTCCTTCTTAACCAGATAAGAATGTAAGTCAGTTTTCACAAAAGCAGCTGTCAATAAATAAATATGAATAAATGTAAATTTGGTTTGACTGGTAAAAAAAAAAGTGATCAATAATACTTTAGGGGTAAATCAATTTTAACATAATGATTTATTTTCAATTATAAGAAAACAAAACATGAAACTATCTGACAAAGAAAGCAAAATAATGTAGGGACAAATATCTTCTTAATGTTTCAATTAATAACACATTGGACTTTCAAAGTGCTTCTTAGTAGTATAACAACACTGTCACTTTAGCATGTTCCATCAATGTATTCCTTTGTCTTTGACTGGGGCAAACTTTAAAAACCTGTCCTGTTTCAAAGTAAATTATACTGCCAAGAAGAAACCCTACCCATGAGTGTCATCATCATGACCATTGCGATTTCACATTAAGCCCCCAGATGATACACTGCTTAGCTGAAGTACCAAACCCCTTGGGTGGAACCTTGCAGCTGTGCTTCACCGTCACACCACACTGAGATTACAAGTATGTACAGGGACAGTTGAGAGGAGGAAGTGGCAGGGAGAGGAACTGTGTGAATTACGCGGATTGCCTGTTTCTTCAGAGATGAAACCTAACACTTTGGCATTCATTGTAGCCTGGGGCTTTCTATTAAGAAATCTGTTACGCAGTAGCGAAACACAACAGCACAATAAAAGTGTCTGAATTTATAAGAATTTGTTAACTTGGTGATTTCCATAACAACTGTCCTTCCAATTAGGTTCTTATACTAAAGACTAACTTTTATAGTGACATCATGAATTTACAGTAAAAATAGTTAGTTCCCAAAAGAAATCACAACCTGGTCTCTGTTCAAAAGAAAATAGTTCTTAGTTATCACACTGTACTTTTCGTATTTTTCTTTCAAACGTCAGCAAAACAATATTCATAGCTCTGGTTTCTATTACAGACTGTTCACTGTTCCTTCCCTTCCAATGTCTGCTTATGTCCCTAGCTGAGGTTGAAATGCTAAAAAGGTGAGTGACAGAAAGACACTTTCATTGTCTTGAGCAGCTCCCCAATTTGACATATTTTGTATTGTTAACTAGTGCATTAAGACCCATATGGTCATCTATTAAGGGGTATTTTGACTTAGAGGGATTCAGTCGTAATCCCTCAGATGGTAGGCTTTGCTCCATTAACTCCTCAGCACAGACACCAAATGTCTGAACCTGTGGTTCCTCTCATAATGAGCAGGATTACTATTGCAACAACACATCATCAGTGGGGTGAAACTAACAACCAACCAGCTGATGAAATTCCCTGCAAATGCAAGTCAGCAAAGCCACACCCCTGGCCACATTGTACTGAAACCCCCCTCAACGTCAGCATTTACTAAACAGTTGAGAATTACATCATAGCTGATGAAATACTTTGTCCTGCCCCTAGAACACAGATTTTCCCCCATGCCTTAAGACGTTTGACTAAACATTTTTTAAAACATTCTGTATAAGACTAAAACAATTTTTTGCTTACAATAAGCTAGAACTAAAACTGTGATGAACAATCGTTTTTGAAAAATAAAGACATAAGATGAGTTTAGTAAATTACTTATATAACACAGCTGCAAAATATGCCTTCCTATTGCACATTTAATAAAACAGTGTATGGACATGATACATTTTGGTAGAGCTGGGGTTAGGTGAAAGGTGCTTGAGAAAAGAATGCTGGGAAGAAAGTCTGAAGTCCCATATTTATACCTTGTAAGCTATTGCTTGCCGTGAGATGGGATTTGACTTGCTCTAAAATTCAATATTTTCATATTGATGTCAAGGTTTGACAGAACCCGTAGTTAGAGTGGTCTTTAAAAACCAAATAGCTATCAATAGCTAAGTAGATTAGAACTACTCTATACAACCAAAGTGATATAGGAATAAGAAGAGAAAACTAGCAAGTGGTCTAGCGTTGCATATAGTTAACATCACAGCAAAATAATAGTTGTATAAACTAATGTTGAAGAAAAACTTGCCTTAGAAAACTTCATTACATGTCAAAAGAGTCACAGTTACATTAACTGTATCTCGACTATAGTGTGATTATAAACTACTACAAACTAAAGCACAAATGACAGTGCTGTATACGGTAGGTGTTAATATTGATTAAGTTGTTGCTTAAAACTGTATTTGAAAATACATCAAGTAGAAAACTATATTTTTAAAATAATAAGCCAATCCAGTATTTTGTATTTATATTTTTCCCATCCCTACAAGACAGAGAATTCCAGTGTCTGGAATCATGTCAAAATTAGACTTATTCTGTTTAGTGAAGAGTTAAGATTGTCTGGGTATGATGAGACAGGATGTGGGAGAGCTGGAGTCTCAGCGGTCTTGGCATGAACACTGGAAAGCAATAATCCCTGTCACATTTGATTCTGATGTTACTTCTTATCTGAGATGATTTTATTCATCACATTTGTAAAAACCTTTCAACACTTGTGATTCTAATTTAACTTGTGTTGCAAAAGTAGACAATATTCCGGTGCCCCTTTATAAACTTTCATTTTTCTCTACAGTAGTATACCAAAGCAGTTAGCTGACAGTGTCATGAATAAAGAGGAAAAGTAGGACGAGATCCCACACATTTTATTTGAAAGCCAGTGGTAACAAAGGATCCATCGTAAATAACTCTGGTGAAAAGCTCTCAAATGGCTGCATGATGCATTTCAATGATAACGTTTCAAACGAGCTGTGTAAAAGTCTCACCTCGCAGCACCTGTTGAGCTGGTGCCAGCATAACGTTTGTCACCCTGATACAATCTGTGTGGAATTCATGACACTGGGGGATTGTGTCTGTGTGGAAACACTGCATGAACAAGAAACTGGTGGAGGATTTAGTGCCATTTAGAAGACTATACTGATATACCAAACAGAATTAGAATGATTAGTTTGCACAAGCAGCACAAGCCTGGAACATAAACTCTTTCTTGCAAATCATAACAATGGCCAGGTGAGGTCTGACTGCACAGACTGTTTTTAAAACATAAAAGAATGTTTGTAAAGGTGTTGTGATGCAGCAGTTTGACTTCCTACAATTGTTGTTCTGCTGGTGTTCTGAAGCTATTGTGACAGTACACTACTTTGCTAATTTACAAGAAGGGTCAGTTTAGCATTGCAGTGGTGTCCAAATCTTCCTTAACTTTTATTCTAGTCTAAAAACCTAAGTGAAACTTCATATGATTGGTTCATATTAATTATTAGCTTTATCTTATTAAATATTTGCCTGACCTTTCATTAAAATATTGTGCAATTCGCACCTTGGTTAAAAGTCCATCATAAGTTAGAAACATTCAGAAGGGTGTTAGTTTTAATATAATTGACTGATACTCTTATCTTTTTCAATTTAGTTTTTTTTTGCTTTCTGAATCTTAAAACAAAGTGACCTTTGTTGATGTCACTACAAACCTTTTAAAACATTTAAAATAGAAAAAATGAGAGACAACCATTTAAAATACAAAAATCTTTTTAAAAAGATCTAGATCAGAAGACTGCTGTGTTACCTTAAAATACCTTGTGTGATGGCCATGAGATGTGTTCAGACTTAGTGTATATACCAATCAATACTCTTCTCTTTAATCTCAAAATAAAGAAGATGAATACAAAATAAAGTGACATAGAGCATGCTTTTTATACAGTGTTGATAGTTCCAAAATAGCTTTGCCCAAACATAATGTCTCAATATGGTCTAGATCCAAGCTGTCAAGTCTAGCTCCAGGTTATCTTAAAGGCAAACTGCATAAAGCATAAATAAGTGTAGTTAAGCTTTTAACTTAACTCTAACAATTCAGGCCTTTGTGTGTAATACTGTACAGCTCTTTAAGTTTCCTGAAAAGTGCTCTTTCTTATTTAAGTACATATACAGTAAGTTTGTCATATTTTGTGTTGCAATTAAACTACAGATAAAATAATTCAGTAGCTTTATCATAGTTTTATAGTTGCATATACAGTATGTGATATTTAAAATAACTGTAAAAACATTAGAAATGATAAAATCAGTTAGCAGTTTGGACTACAATACATCGCTTATTTCTAATCCCTCTGCTCCATTTAATTAATGGGAGCAACACATCGCAATAACGGATTTGCTGTCCCAGTCATCCTTTAATTTGTCTAATCAGATTTCTGTTACCTATGTCTTGGATCAATGTAACTTGCCTGTATTTGCTCTTGCATGAGCTGCTCAGCATTCAAAACCTACCTTCTTGATATTTCTGTGTGCTATAATATGTTTGCCTTCATTAATATACAGTCGAGAGTGGTGACTATTGGCAGGGCAAGCACCCAAGCCACTTGTCATCTACTGAACAATTTAAACTAACAGATAGCACTTAAAGGAGGTGATACCTAACAATTACATGTTAATTGCTAAATGAGACTGAAAACCTGTTTTGACTTTATTTTTAATTTAAGTGGTGTTTTCAGTCCCTGTGCTCCAGTCCCTGGTGCATTGTCACATTTGTAACAATTGACATGTTGCATGCTGATTGCCTGCACGTCTTTATCAAATAACATTGCAAAGACAATGTATTTATATTACAAATGTAACAAAATTAGGTTTGCACAGTGGAGTCACAAAGTCTGAAGATGAACCTATTTACAGAATTTGCCATGAACAGAACAGTGCAGTGAATGTAAATCCCCTATGTTTTAAGCAAGTTGTTTAATCTATTTCATACCCTTTAAATGCTAGTCTTTATCAAATTTCCAGACAATGCATGGAACAGTGATTAGTCTATTGGTGAAGCCAACTTGTGCACAGAAATGATGGAGAATGTGGTGAAATTTGTTGTGCAATTAAGGTACTATTGTCTCATCTTCTTTCATGTTATGACATGAGAATCAATTAACTTGATAATTTGCTAGTTTATGATTTGTCTGTAAACAATCTCTGAACTTGTGATGCCAGGTTACCCAATGTGTAATTCACTCTTAGCACTTTTTGGGTGGTCAATTGAAATGGAGAAGGTGGTACCTGCTGCACCTGTTAGGTTCTCTATACACCAAATAATCAATAATCCATGCTAAAGTATTACATAAAATTTAATAAAAAAGTTGAACATATAAATCCTTATATATAAAAAGTAGTTGCATACAAAGTAGTTTACATTTTTAGGTGGGGGAGGGAGGGATGGTTGTTTTGTATTTGAGCTATAGTATAACAGCCTACTCAAGGTTAGGCCACTTGGTTTACTTGTGTCCCTTGGAGGCTGTTTGAGATTGGGATTTTTGTGGTTTGCTGAAGCCCATAACACTGGTATTGATAAAGAAGTCATTTTTGATAGTTTTAGTTATTTTAGCTCACTCCAGGCTAAGCATATAAATGACATTTTTAAATACAGTAAATGATGTGTTGAACATTCACCTAAGCAGACAACGTTATCAAGATTAAAGTGACAATGACCTGTATTACAACCAAAGAAAATTTTGAAAAAAAATCAATTGACTAAAACAATTACTTTACCTGTGAAGACGGGAAAGGAATTCTTCAGATATACGTTTATTTTATATATACACCTGCACAGTCCAACCAAAAGAAGTGCATTGCTGCCATTAAGGAAAAAAAATGTGTAAACCGTAATTATGTGAAACGTATATCTTTATTCAGAGATAGTACATTATGTCGTTATTACGAGATAGTAAATTACCTCGTTTGTATAATATAGTAAATTATCTCGAAAGTAAGTGCATGCACATTCTGCAGCACTGGACACTGTTACGAACACTAACCCCAGAGTTCCAACTGAGTTATCAGTAGCTTCTAGGTGCTGTCACCTAGAATGTAATAGATTGCTGAAACATTCAAATTATAATTTGTGTCTAGGAAATTCCGTGACAATGTACTATCTTGTAATAATGAGATACTTTACTATCTCATAATAATGAGAACATTTTCACATGAAATATTTTTTTCCTTAATGGCAGCTATGCACGTCCGTAGTAACCTGCCATGATAGTGACACTGCCATTACCTAAGCTTAAGACCAGAAACCCATTTAGTTGAATTTGACTTAACTAAGCAACTCACTTTGCCATGCTGTACCTTACACTTTTTATTTGATCTACTGAGTGATGTTGGGTTTACCCTGTATTTTGCCGCATCCTGGACCACTGTACCTAGTTTTACACTAGGCAAGCACTCTACGGATACCTGGGAATCTGTAATACTGTTATAATACCATCATATTATATGAGTAACCATCAGTCATCTTTGATCTAGACATAAATACAATTAATATTTTAGAAGTATTTTAAGAATATTTATTCTAGAAATTTAAACTTTGTGGCACAACAGTGTTTTAATTACACTCTCCCATGATCTTTTGTTCTAGCTAAAGTTGGGTGATGAAAATCTAAGATAAACACACCACAATAACAAACCTCAACACAAGCTGTGCGTGTCTACCATCTGTGCACACCAAGGGTTCTGTAGATAACATCAGAGGCCAGGCACATTTTATTGGGTAATTCCTGAGAAGTAGCACAACTTTTAATTGCACATGTAAGTCCTGAAGGAGTTCAAAGCTCTGGCTTTTGGTATTTATTGAGAGGGAGAGTTCAGGTCATAATTGAGGTTTGAATTTACAGTTATAACAATGTTTTCATGTGCTTACTGGAAGTATCTACAAAACTGTTCCAGCTGGACTTTAAAGCCACACACAAAGAAACCTGATTTTTTTAGAAGTACAGAGTATATGAAGAAGAAACAACAGTTGTGTGAGCTAGTACCTACTATATCTATTCATCCATCAATTTTCTAACCACTTTCTCCAGTACAGGGCCACAGGGGAGCCGAAGCCTATCCCAGCAAGCAAAGGGCACATAGCAGGGTACACCCCCAACTAGACTCCAGTTCATCACAGGGCACACGCAGAAAACACATGCTCACACCAGGGCCTGTTTTCCCAGAAGCCAATTAACTTACCATTATGTGTTTAGACTGTGGGAGGAAACTGGACCACCTGGAGAAAACCCAAGCAAATAGGGAGAGCTTACATATGGTATTGTAGCTAATTCGGGTTCTTGGGCTTGTGCTCTCGCCACTCCCACCCCAGTTTGTCCCTCATCGCATGGGCTCAAACCCGGGACTCTGGCATTGCTCAACAGAGCTATTGCCGGCTGAGCTAAAGAAGATCTTCTTCAGCCCGAGCGGCCAACATCGCTGTCACGCGCAGGGGAGGCGGTTCCGTCACCGCGCTGTAAACGGCTCGTACAACCTACATGTCGGCCGTTACAGTATGTAACATTCCCTACACAGATAGCACCCCAGGAATTGCACCCAAGCCCCAGTGCTGTGAGGCAGCAAGGCTCAGCACTGCGCCACTGTTCCACCTTAGATCCTACCATAAGTGAGTAAATAAAACATTTGTAATCTCTTGTAAAACAAATTCTACTTTTTATTGACATAATCAATGGAAAAAAGGAATAAAGGAAAAATTGTTACATACCTAATTATTTGATTATATAAACTGTATCGTATATGTTTGGAGTTTGCAGTGCGATACCTCATGACAGTGTGCTGCTAACCACAGTCTGCTACAGCATTATGCAGCACAATGCATAATGATTTAACTTTGATGATCAATACTGACCTACAATGTCCTATGAAATTTAGAAGAAAATTATTTAGTGCATTGTCTTATTGTCCAAACATCCATCAGCATAGTTAGAATTACAGCACAGGCTAATTACATTCTCTGAACACTTACCCTCAGTGATAGAAGAAAAAGGGCATATTAAGACACTGTCAGCACAACCACGATTTTTGGCAAGCCAAAACATCCTCATGATGAGAGAATGACTGACCTGAGGAAAGAGATTAAAGATTTGGGTTCATAATCTCAGATGGGAAGGAAAAATATGTCTCGTAATACAAAACCTTCAAACTGTATTGATATACAGTACTGTATACAGAGGGCTTAGTAGACTTCAAATTGTGATTCAGAAAACACAATGGAAAAGGCTATTTGGCCCATCTTGCTTGTTTGGTTGCTAAGTAGCTTGCTGAGTCATGTAACTCATCTGACATTTCTTAAAAGAGAATAATTTTTAACGACGGGGCGGTGTACATTTATTCTAGTTACACACAACCCATTGTGCAAAGAAGTGCCTCCTGTTTGACACCTAGTTGCACAAGGATTTGTGTCTCCAAATCCTTATTTCATTGTTGAGATAAAAGCAATTATACTGGACCCTTTTTAGTTTTTTAGCAGGTTTTAATAACCTTTAGCATTTTGAAAACGAGTCTTTTTCGAATCTCTCTTCAAGGCTAAAGAGAGTAAAGCCTGATTTCACAGACCCTATATCAGGTCCTATACCATCCATCTTAGTCCAAGATCAGCACTAAAAAGTCTGTGTTATACCAGTGCTAAGCACTTTTTCTTTCGGTGAGGTTTAAACTCAATGAGCAATTTGGATCTCTTGGTGTGCTAGTGAATAGTAATTTTCCAGATGCTCAAATGATTACATATTCCTAACTGAATGCTAAACATGGTTTTAGAAAAAGTAGCACACAAAGCCAAGCAAATACACATTAATTACACTTGCTGTTATGCCTTACAATTTAAAATAAAAATACCAATATAAATGTGTAAGGATTTACATTCAGACATGAAGATTGTGACCATTCTTGCACTGACCATGTGACCATTCTTTGACAAAGGCAGCTGGCCTGTAAAGTGTGGCTGACAACTTCAGGTTAACTGATTATTCATACTCCTCGTCTTCCTAAGCTAGTGTATTTCTCCAGAATAGGCATGTTCCGCCTTTGGTAGGGAGTGCTTAATGCCTCATAGGCTGAGATATGAAAGTGATGCACAGGAACAATGTCTGCTGTTAGGAAGAGCATTTTATTGGTATGTTGTTGCACAAGCTCCTACTGCTTATGTTCTAAGCATATCTTCAGATCTACTGTGTTATAATAACATTTTTCAGGGCCTAGAGGCAGGTTTGGTTTGAAATTAATGTTTGGTCTGACATACATTCTGGATGGTTACCCTTCCGATTCATTCTTACTCTCTCCTGTTTGCTTGCGTACCACAGATTGCTAAAACACCAGATGATCTGGATTTCTTACAGATCAGTGCAAGAATGGTCTAATGTTGTACAGGTATTAGCGGTAATCCAAACATGGAAGAAGGAAAGAGCAACAATGTGTAGACATCCTATTCAAAACAGTGAAAACTAAAATGAATGACTCTGAGCGTCCCACCTGACACAAGTATTTCAAACAAATGAAGCCGAGCCGAGCTCCCAGTCACAGCGAAGCAAGCCAAAGTCAGGGTTTGTACAGTAGAGCACACCTGCCTAACATACTACCAGGCTCCTCATTTAAAACCTTTAAGCTACTGTGATGTCAGGATACAAACCAGATGCACTGAAACTGAAATTAGCCCAAAGCAACATTTCCATCTTGCAACTCTGGAACCTCTTAGGCTCTGTTTCCCAGTCTCTTTGTTTAAGGGGCAGCATTAAATACCCCAGCTCATGACAAAGAGGCTGTGATTCAGTGGAATATGAATTGTATTTACAAAACACCTACAGGGGATTTGAAGACTGCCCTGATCCCACTGATCAGTCTTGCTAAAGAGGATGAAATATGCAGGATAAGCAAGTGTTAATATATTTTAACTACAAATGACTATGAATTCATTTGGATAAAGCCATTGTAGCACTGTTTTTTTATCTTTCTTTACAAGTGCTGCAACTCTACAATTAGCAATTGAGTCAAATGCATTCCATCACCAGCAAAGTGAATCTTCAATATTTTCATTTCACTCCCTTTTCTTAATGGTTGTAGGAATTAACTTTACTTGAAGACTCAAAGTTCTCTATTTTCACCTACCACTCCTTCTCTTTTAGTAAGAAACATGCTCTCCTTTAAGAATTCACTTTATGTTTTTTTTTTACATTACTGCTTCTCACTTTCGCCCCAGAAATCAGAAAGTGATTTATTATGGTGTGTAATGGCAAGCTGGTCCCAAACGCACAGGGAACAATGCAGTAATGAGAACACATTATGGCAACATTATAGGACCATAGAGAAAAGAATGATTCATAACTGCCAAACCTGTGTATAGGAGATGGCAGGGATTTGGTGGAATGGAACTAGACCCCCTGGTGAATGTATTTGATTTGTGCCTTTGTGCCTCAGAAATATGAGAGAAGTGAATTGAGCTTAAAACATAAGTGTTCTGCACCAGCACAAAACTTGTGAGCCCAGCAATTTCATATAGAATAGGGGTACCAAAACATTGCTTAGAGGCCCACATGGCTGGATTTCACTCCATCCAAGTTAAATTACTTAATTGAAGCCTTAATTAAACTAACAAGTTTCTTTATTGCTATTTATAAAATGCATTAGTTATAGGGTAACTTCCAACTTGTTTTAGAACTGAAAACAATCATTTTAAATTAATCATATTATTAAGTCTCATCTTAGGGGTGAATTGTATAATTAAGAGCTTGTGTGAAACAAAAACAAGTAGGTGTGTAACCCCCCAGAATAAAGATTGGCAATCCCTGATATAGATGACAAATGCAGAAACTGTATGCATTTGAGATGGAAACATATAAGAAAGTAACTAACTTAACATAAAAGTTAACACTTGACATGTCATTCGTAACTGTATTGATTTTTCTTGGTGATTAACTTTTAAAAAGTTAATAAAGTTGATTCTTAACACAAAAAGCTTTCATTATTCATAACACTCATTATTAATACTTTTCTCAGTTGTTGAAGCATTAGAGAATCTTCCAATTAAACGTAAAGAACCAGGTAATCGAAGACAAGGGTTACGTGCTGGTCAATACCCTTGAAGAATGTTGGTAGTTGAAACAGGTTACATAGTCTTTTGCGTTCAAGACTACTAAGGGTTAGTTGTTTTAGCCAGCTAGTGCAGCACACTCCACTTGGGAATGCATTGGATCACTCTACTATGAACTGATTTTGGTGATCAAAATTACACAAAATATCATAAATGATTATAATAATAATAATAATAATAATAATAATAATAATAATAATAATAATAATAATAATTGCTTACACTTATATAGCGCTTTTCTGGACACTCCACTCAAAGCGCTTTACAGGTAATGGGGTCTCCCCTCCACCACCACCAATGTGCAGCATCCACCTGGATGATGCGACGGCAGCCATAGTGCGCCAGAGCGCTCACCACACATCAGTTATTAGTGGGGAGGAGAGCAGAGAGTAATGAAGCCAATTCATAAATGAGATCTTACTACTGCATTGCACAATTTTAACATAATAGCTATGCATTTAGATTGAATGTGTTCAATGTCTTAATATCCTATTTTTATTACGATTGTTTTCCCGCATTTTTTTAGATGAATAATGTAAATGTGCTTCTGACATCAGTGGGAAGGTACAGCCAAGAATAATAAACCTTGTGCGGATCATAACAATTGCGTGCATTGAGCGCCATCTTATGGTAACATTATTGCTTACAAGAAATAAGAAAAAAGGGGTCTGCAAGCAAGCACCAAAAAAGCTAATGAATAATTTCAATTTCAGATCACACTAAATAGGACAGAAAGGAGAATCTGAAAGTTTATATGGATTGATATTCAGTTAAAATATTAATGTAGTATTCTTAGTAGCCAAATGTATCAAAAGAAAAGGAGCTGTATATTAAGTGCTAGGAATTGTTTTGCTAATTTTTGTGACCATGTAGCATATTGCTTCCAATGTTTTGTTGATTTCAACAGTTACCTGTAGGAATGCAAAAGGATACACTCCAATGAGATTTCATGTCATGACGCTATGGTAGAAAATATTTGTGATAACAGCATACTTTGTCATGCTTTGCTTTCTGAATCATTTTTAATCTTTGCTCTCAGCACACTGGAATCCAGGCATGTAAACTGCTCTTCCTAGGAAGGATGTCAATAAATACTTCATGAGGCACTATCCTCTGCAGGACTGACAGCAGCCAAATCTGTGAGCAATGCACTGCAGGTGGAAAACTGCTTCCTCTGGTGATGACCCCATTCAGCGTGCCCAACAAACTAGAATTAGTATCTAATATGTCACCTTGTGCAGCAATGTACAGTAGCTTGCAAAAGCAAATGCAGCTAGAGCAGGGTTATATTAAACCTCAGAAGCATTCTTTCTCAATTAGTTGCTGACAAGTTAATCCATGCAGTCAAAGCAACCTGGATTGATTTCTTTAATCTTTTTTGTGATGATTTTACTTTGACCAAGCATTAACACGTGGAGTCCTGCTTGAAACTTACTGTATACAGCATAAGCTTATAAAAGCAAAAGGTATGAACCTTGTCTGTACAGATACTATATGTCTGTAAATCTTATTGGTCCCCTTTTCCCCATATATATTTTGTACATATCCATCTACTTTGATTACATAATGGAGTGTTTATCAGTATCCCAAAGTAGCAGTGCTGTCAGTTTTACAACTATGAGATTGTAGAATGACTTGCCAGAATTTGTAGGGAATCAACTTGACAATGGTATTTTTTGACAGAGTATCAACCCATTTAAGATTGCCTAAAATATCAATTATCTTCTTACTAAATGCCTTAATGCTGAACGTTTGCAATAATATTTACTTGCAGTTAATTTTTGCTGCAGACTACACTGATGTTGTAGATAGTGTTATTCAATTCAATTCAACTTTATTGTCATTAAAATTACAAAGGTGCATAGTATAATGAAAAGTGTTTCTCATTAGTCACTCAGGTGCAGTATATAAATAGGACAGAAGATAAGACAATAGACAGTTACACAATAGCAATAACAGTAACATGTAATAACATAACATAAATAACATGTAATCAAGTAATCAAAACTGTGCAAAATTCCGCAAACAGAGAAAATATAACAGGACAAAAACAGTGCAAGGTAATTCTTGGAACAGTGCAAAAAATAGTATGGTTAAAAGTAGTATGGTTAATTAATAAATATTAAATATTATTATGCCTGTTACAGTTTTACTGGGCTATCGAGGGGACAGTACAATTTCGGCTTACATGTGTGTGTGGTGGTGTAGGAGTACAGTCGTTGTGGGTACAGGAGGACGTTAGGAGAGTTCTTAATAAGGTGGAAGGGAGTGGGGGCGTCACCAACTTGACAGCTCTGGGGAAGAAGCTATTTTGGAGTCTAGTTGTGTGCGACTGGAGTGACTGGAACCTTCTGCCAGATGGTAGGGGAATAAACAAGTTATTACCATGGATCCTGGTGACTTGGCTGTGCAGAACAGGGAATTACAATCTGGAATTGTCTCTTGTGACAGGCACACTCCTTAGTATCTGATTGCGTCTAAACATGGCTGATCTGGAAACCCACTCAAGTCAAACTTAACAAGAGGAGAAGTAACAGATTCCAGATGACTTGTTACTGTAATCCACTTACTAATTATAATTCAGCATAAAAGCACAACACGACAATCCATGAGGGAAGACAGAGTTGATGCCACTGTGTAGAATGCAGACTGATGCCAAATATAGGCCAGATAGTTGTATCCAAGCGCTGCCTGCCAGTTAGGAATTTTTGTTCACATTCCCAAGGGAAATCAGACACCTATTTATTTGATAATGAATTTAACTAATTAAACATTTCTGGCACTTCCAAGTATTATGCATCCTGACCTATAGAGATTGATTATTCTAATTAACTCCAATACCTTCAACTGTGGCTCATCAGGAGGGCCATGTAATTAATTCTGTTCTGCTGAAATTTAAATAATGGGAAGTAAATGGAAAAAGTCAGAAACTCCCTAGTGAGAATGAATTTTGTATGTGGATGTGTGGCTCTGCAAAGCAGTTATAGAAAGCTAACTTGTGGGCCAGCCCATAACTACAGCAAATGGGTTTCTAAAAAAAAAACTAACAAGACATGGTGGTAATCAATCTCATTATTATGAACTGCAGTGACACACCAAGGTAGTTTTGGACATTGAAAGAAAATCATAATTGTGGTGTTATTATAACCATTTAAAGACCTAAAATTGGTTCTCTGCAGCGTCCACATCTTGTTTAGTATTTAAGTTTATGTGTTACACACTGCCAGTACCTTCAGTTCAGTGCCTCCACAAGGATGCTGTTAGTCTGACATCACTTGACATCACAGCTCCTGGAGAAATTAACCTACAGGACTTAAATCGTGGCATTTTCAAGTTATTCAAGAAATTGGCGACTTCATGTTACACGTATAGTACCATAAATTCACCAGATTTTTTTTAACTGTAGAACAAAGATAAAGGTCAAATTCAATAAATAACTTAGTAAACAGTTAAGTAAATAATTTCAAATAAGATACTGACTGTGGACCTTTGATATGGTATTAAATGAACGCCCAAACTAAATAGGTGAATTATTAGTAAAAAAAGATTTCTGTGAAATACATTTTGAAATTTGTAACTGGTGAGATAAAAGCACTGAAATTACCAGCAATAAGGATAAGTGTGTGACTTTGCCCATTTTTCAAAGGACTGACTGAAAGCAGGTGATTTTAGGACTATGTCAGAGAGTTTGCTCCTGATAGCATTGTTTCAGTCCCACCATAATGCTTTCTGCAAACCTGGATTGGCAAATTAAAAGGCTGGAGAAGAATAGACTTATCCTGTCTGTGAGAAGAAGTAATATCAAACACTGAAATACAAATCTGTTGCCTTCAAATTGAATTTCACTTTCCATTCAATGCTGAGTAGTTAATCCTCAGGAACCCATAAAAGCACAGCCATCCAGAACCACAAAGTAAGAGCCAAAATTAGGCATCTCCTAAATGGAGGAAATAATGATTTCATAGGTGTGTTTGTTTTTAACTTACCTACCATGGATTTAATGTTGTGTCTGCTTAAATAAAGCACAAAACAGAGAAATGTTCACAGGAAATAAATAAGCCACAATGGGTCTCACATCACCTCTTGAGTGATTAAAAATAAACCGTGACAAAGGTCTAAGACCAAAGCAAAAGTAGACTACAATCCTTCGATACAATTCCTCAATAAACCATAATTATGTGAGTTGGTCCACATTTAAATATATAAAGCTTCACACAAGGTAGTATTTTATGGCTGCATTTTTTGGGAGAACCAAAGTTTTAAGCTCTTCTATATTATATTTCTATTTTACAAACTGCTTTCAGACAACATGTTTTCTATATTTATACAACAGCAATATTCAACTTCAAAGGACCCGGGAAAGGTTTGCTTCACAGGTTTTGGAAAACATTGCAAATATTGCAACATTCTATAGTTTTTGGCTGCACTTTACTATTTTATCCTACAGAGGGTAGTAATGACATTTGCTTATTGTAGAAAAGTATGAAAAGACCAGATATTACAGGCTGATCAACAGAGAAAGCAATGAATGTGAATCAATTTTTAACTGCGCATTAATAAAACATTTTTTGCCTTCTAATTTCTCATCATTTAAATTAGTTACTTGTAATTTCCCAAAGTTGTCTGCGTGCACTAGGCTATTTTTGTGTCTCAGTAAGCATAGCAAATTTAAAAATTCTTACATACAAGCTACACGGAAGACAAAATTCTTTCCAGTGTTTTGCAGCTGGACATACATAGAAAGAATGATTACGGTCTTTACTGTACTGATACATGACAACACAGATATCAATTTTGGCATGGAGACAATGAAGTTAAATTAAACCAGTTGTAGCATACTCCCTGTACAACTGTGTTCTTGTGCTTTTTTACAAGTTGGTGAGATGTCTTTATGTAGATATCTTTATGTATCTTTTTGTAGGGTAAAATTAAATTTTGTTCAGAATTTTCTAATGTTTCAAAGAGGATATGTCTCTGCAAGATTAGTCCTTGGTCATGTGCATTTCCAGCATATGTTATAACAATTATTCATTTTAAATTATAAACCAACACTTTTTTTCTGTGAACCAAACAGTCATAAGTTCTTTTTTCCCAGACTCCTTAATGCCACACAAGACAGTACAGATTGATGTGAGTAAGACTATAAATATGAGAAATCAAGGTCATTATTGTGTCTATTCACATAGAACTGAATAGCTCATGTACCAATGGAAAAGAAAAAGAAAGATATACTGTATCTAATTCTGTCTTGCCTGTCTGGAGATTTCTCCAGATTTTCTTTGCTTTTCCTAGACAAAGATGCTCCCAGTTATCGAGGTGTATTTGTTGAGCAATCTGCTTCTCTTTCAGTGGGCCTGCATAAACAGATTCCATCCTCAGGGCACCAAGATCCTCAGAAAGCTTCCCTGTCGCTGCTCATTAGAACAGGGCTAGACTTTTCTGCAGGTCTCAGGCTAAACTGAAGTGATGGCCAGTAAATGTTGTGCCACTCAACATCACACTCTATCACAACCCAGCTGAAAAAGGGGAAAGAAAAAGATTCCTCTGGGGATTTGCACAGAATTCCAGGAGGCATTCTAAACTTATCTTTAGGGATAAACACCCTGGTGGCACAGTGGGGAACCTTTTGTGACGAAACCTAGCACTGATATACGAGAGGCGTATTTTGACTTCATCAAATGTGCTGTATGATGAATTTTTCTGTCAGTTTTATTTCAGGGCAGCAAATATTTTTCAGCCTGTTATCTTTCATTGACAGCAGTTAAAACACCCATATTTTTCATGTTTGTATGAAATTTTCCTGTTTGAGAATGTTGTGAAAGCTTGATGTTACTTATGTATGAAAAGTGATGCATACATTCCCCTTTTGCAGGTCCATTCCTGCTCCAGAAAGCAGTGAGCAGTAGTTCACTATTGAAAAATAAAAGTTCCAACAAAGATGCACCTGCACAATTAACAATGGAATTTCCTTACAAATTCAAGATATTCCACACAAATAAAATGAAATTTCATCATTGCACCATTTGAGATAGAAGGACAGAACTGGGAATTATTTTATTAACTCGTCATATTCATACAACATAACATACACACCAGTTTTACAAATGGAAGGGAGTCACACCAACTTGAAATTTGACCATACATGGGTTTAGAGCTTACTCACATGCAAGGGATGGATTATATTGTATAATAAAGAAGGCTTGGCTGTTTTCTGCATATGAAAACAAAACATCAAATAACCAGGACATGACCTCCCTTTTTGGGAGGTCATCCCCCACTTTTCAAGATCCCTTTCCCAGTAACACATTCCCTGCATTCCTAACACACTGCACTTTTTCTCCCTGGCCTGATCACAAACAAGAAAATATTCCCTCTTCCTCTTTTGGCCCTAGGTAAATGAAATATGGAAATGTTCAATTTCTGTTTCATGAAAATGCATAAACAGAGCAAGGGGGGTCACCACACATTCTGCAGTGAGTAAACAGGATCTGTGTTGGTGATTATTTAAATGATTCTATTTGTAGTAAGCAAATTTGGTGCATTGCTTAAACCCTTAAACACCCAGCAAAGCATTTGCCTGAAATAGTTTGAGTATTGGTATACACAGACATTCATATTTAAATATATTATGATATAATCCATCAGATTTCCTCCATAAAGGATAATATTAAACAAATTTAAACTGAATGTAACAAATTTTATAATAAGCCCTTTAAATGAAGCACCACCAGATTTAGTGACTACACCAATCAGTTTAGAATATTTTTATATAAGTAACATATAATCCTTCCTACCAACATAGACAGGCAGTACATAAAGGCTGCCACATGTTTCACTTCTGTGGTGGTAGTAGTAATAATAATAATAATAATAATAATAATAATAATAATAATAATAACAACAACAACAAAATTCCCAGCACTTACAAAGCGCTTTTCTGGACACTTCACTCAAAGTGCTTTACAGGTAATGGGTACTCCCCTCCACCAATGTACAGCCCCCAGCTGGGTGAAGCAACGGCAGCTATAGTGCACCAGTACACTTACCACACACCAGCTATCAGTGGGGAGGAGAGCAGAGTAATGGAGTCAGTTCATTGATGGGGATTATTAGGAGGAAATTCGGCCAGGACGCTGGGGTAACACCCCTACTCTTTTTGAGAAATACCCTGGGATTTTTAATGACCTCAGTTTTATGTCTCATCCGAAGCACGGCACCTTTTTACACCATAGTGTCCCCGTATCTATACTGGGGCATTAGGGCCAACACAGATCTGCAGGGTGAGCACCCCCTGCTGGCCCCACTAACACCTTTTACAGCATCAACCTTAGTTTTTTCCAGGAGAGCCCCCATCCGGGTACTGGCCAGGCTCACACCTACTGAGCTCCAGTGGGTTGTCAGATGTGAGTTGCAGGGGGACATGGCTGCTCGCTAAAGTGGTGGTCAAAGGGTTCTACTATGTTATAGCACTTTGGGTCCTTTGATATGAAAGGTGCTATATAAATCCAATGTATTATTACTGTTATGATATTCACAGAATAAAAGTAATAGCAGCATAATATCTTATAAATGAATGCACTGTTTTTAATTATTTTTTATGTTTTGAAGAATGAAAGCAAAAAAAAAAACATTTCTGGTGCAACCTTCAGGTGATCACATCACCTACAAAAGACTTGAGGGTTAAGCCCCCAGCAGTGTTTATAAGTGACTTCCCCAATAATATTTACGGATAAATGAGACAATAACAGATGACCTGCAAATCAGTTACTGAAGCTACATGTAGTGACAATATAAAAATGTCATACAGCAGTCCTTGGTTTTATATGCTAGCATAAAAGCAAATCAAGCCATCAGATCATACAGCATTTTGAAAACGTTTTGAAAATGCCATTCTGTTAATTGCTTTTTTCAGCTCCTATAGAAGTATATGGAAAGAAAAGAAATACTGTCAAGAGACACAAAATAACCTTTCCATACTGATCCTATATAGCTTTGAAGTTATTAATAATGCATGCAATAGTACTTTTTATATTGGGGTATTTTAAAGTGTTGTACTTTGACTTCATCATAGTTATTATGTCACCTTTGTATTGATGGTGGCAATAGAATAAATGGTTGAAATAAATCTGCTGAACTGTATTTCTGTGCTGTGAGACGTCGTCCCTCAGATTTCAAGTTTTGACTTGAGTCAATATAGACAGGAGTCTGCGTGTATATGACTAACCTACAATGATGTTTAACACTTCATATGGCTCTTAACAATAGAAATAAGGGAGTTTACAACAGAAAGAAGATGTCTGCAATGCATCTAATATTAATCTTTATTGCATATTAACAACTAGCCTGTTTCCACCTTACATGAGAAATTGACATTGGCTGAGATCATTCCCTGGTTGGAATCTGCCTCACAGAAATACAATTCTGATATACATTTAAGTGCAGAAGGTAAGCTGTGTAATGAACAGAATACCGACATTGGCCTCATTCGTGGTAATAATTAATGAAGATTTGGGGATGTGTACAGTTGTATGCAGAATATTCACCCAATGCAAAAACTGCTGGAGAAAATTGACCATACTGTTTTGAACGTTGTTTTCATTTGCATCCATCCATTTTAGCTATTTTAAAAGATATGTGTAACTTTGTTGATCATTTCCATCAGGATTCTCAACTATATTAATGATGTCTGTAACATAAAATAAGCTTTTAATTAAGGATCCTAAATATCACACACTTCAAACAACATACTCCTGAAACAGATGCACGGGGGTCAAAATGTAGTAAAAACTGCATAAGAAACTTGTTCGTGTAATAATCAAGTCTTATTTTAGATCGCTGGAAATAAAGGGATTAGCTGTAGTTGAGTGATACCCTGCTGACAGATCTGTCTCACTCCTGGACCTTCTTGCACTCAATCTTCCAGAAACATTTTGTAAATTACACACATTAAACCCACAGATGGCAAGCTGCTGGGAACATTAATCCACAGAACATCATAAACACTTCCTTGATTCCTAGCTTGGAGCCAGAGGCTTAAACCGCTCCTGACATTCACCTGGGAAATTTCTTAATTTATATCCCATGCTCATTCCACTTCAGCCTTTGTAAAGTATTGTCTGACAGCGCAGTCTCTGCCAATTGATCTCAATATTCTTTTGAAGTGCCTTCACAGAAAGATCTCTAATCCATCAAAATAAATGCGTGCTAATGACAGCATTAAAAAATCAAAGCTGTTTAAAACTGCACCACTCACTGTCATTTTGTTTTCTCATAAAACACTCTGAGGCAGACAGCTGCAAAAAGGCATGAGACAGAAAGCTGAGTTTACGTATATCTCTACAGGACCCATTTCATCAACTACACCACCCCTTCGCAGCCCCCCTCCACCATACTATAGGACTCCAGGAGAAGTGAAAATAACAGAGGAAATCAGAATACAGTCATAGTTGTTGAATTTGTTCACCTCTGAATTGCAGTGCTTTTGGCACTGTTTGTATAATCCCTGTTAGTGGTTCAGTTTTATATATCTTATCAATAAATACTTCATTTTTGTCTAGTTTAGCTTTCTGCTAAATCCTAGAAAAACCCCAATAACATGATTGTGGTTATCATTTCCATGGCTTTTTTCCTGAGTTTAAAATATGCAGGTCCTTGTTTAGAAAAGGAGTGTACAGAGGTACATGTGAAAATGGCTTGTCTTTTGTAAGATAAAAAAACTTTACTGGAGAAATAAATACTTCCATTCTGTTCATTTGGATTGTTTAATCTGTCACAGTTTCAATTCCCACAAAAGCGTTAAACCCTTGCTTATGCAGGACTGACAGTCCTGGATGGAGTGGGGCTCGTTAAAAAATCAAAATGCTGAGCAATTGTCCTGTTTTACACTCTTCAATGTCAAGAAATCCATTAAGGTGCATGAATGATAACTTGGCTCCTATAACTAAAAGTCACATATTTTAAGTATCTATAGACATGCCCTGCGTAGCTGGCTTTATAGAGCTGTCATTGCCATGAGGTATTTAACTCTAAACTCAATTGAAAAGCAAACTACCATAGTTCAGATGTCAGAGACGCAGTGATTTAGCTTCCATTGCTCAATGAATCTGAGCTCCATGATGTGGTTAGGTAAGTACATATTTTTGAAATATAATTTTGGCATGGGGGAGGGCGATGTAGCATAGTTTGTAAGTCTGCACTCATAACAGCTTGGTTGTGAGTTCAGGTCTCTGCTGTAGACTTGTACCCTTGAGTGAGCTGGTTTACTCCAATTGAAAAACAGGAGTGAAGTATAAATAGGGACCATTATTTGTGTGGGTACCAGAATCACATAGAGGAGGGGGGTCACGTGCTTTCTTGTTTGCTTAATTCCACAGAAGCCAGGAAATGCTATGGCCTAATGGGGTGATGTGGCTAGGATACAGAAATGACCTACTAGGTTCTGGCGTGACCTAATGAATAGACAGGAAGGAATTCTTTATGGCTGATGAGTGCCAACAGTGGTCACAGGTACCACTTCAAAATGAATATGCAGATAACCTCACTGAACTGCACAGCCTGTTGGAAACCCAGACCATCTATTTGAACATGAATATTTGAATGTGTGTAGTTCAAATAATTTCAGAAGAAGGAAGAAGTCAAAGATGTATTGCCCTCAACATAACCTTACAAAACAATAAAAATCCCAGCAACAGATACAAAGATACAGTATGTCATATTACAACACCAACTGGTGTCAATAGGGAAATATTACATACTGTATAAAGGGCAGGTCTGTTTCAAACTGTGCTTTTGTATGTGTTCTGGGTCAACATTCACCATAAAAATTTAAACACTAATGTGATTCCCACCATGCCAGTAGCTCTTGTCTAAATATTTAATAAAGAGAAAGACTGAAGATTGAGGAATGGAGTACAAAGAGCAAAACTTCAGAAGTACAAGTTAAAAGATAATAAGAAAGTGCTTGTGGCAACTGTGTGTAGTATAAGGAAAAGAAAGAAAGAAAGAAAGAAAGAGCTACAATGCAGATTTGTGTTGATGACGAGCCTATGTTGGGATGACTGTTTTCATTTTTTAATGTGAATAATATAACTAGAGGATGGAATTATTTTGCAATACAGATTCATTTTTTACTGGATATATTGTTAATATAAAGTTTAAGACTTTTTTCAATTCAATTCAACTTTATTGTCATTAAACTTACACAGGTGCATAGTATAATGAAAAGTGTTTCTCATTAGTCACTCAGGTGCAGTATATAAATAGGACAGAAGATAAGACAGTAGACAGTTACACAATAGCAATAACAGTAACATTTAATAACATAACATAAATAACATGTAATCAAGTAATCAAAACTGTGCAAAATTCCGCAAACAGAGAAAATTTAACAGGACAAAAACAGCGCAAGGTAATTCTTGGAACAGTGCAAAAAAATAGTATGGTTAAAAGTAGTATGGTTAATTAATAAATATTAAATATTATTATGCCTGTTACAATTTTACTGGGCTATCGAGGGGACAGTACAATTTTGGCTTACATGTGTGTGTGGTGGTGTAGGAGTACAGTGGTTGTGGGTACAGGAGGATGTTAGGAGAGATCATAATAAGGTGGAAGGGAGTGGGGGCGTCACCAACTTGACAGCTCTGGGGAAGAAGCTATTTTGGAGTCTAGTTGTGTGCGACTGGAGTGACTGGAACCTTCTGCCAGATGGTAGGGGAATAAACAAGTTATGACTGGGGTGAGTGGGGTCAGACATAATTTTGGTGGCTTTTTTCAGACTCCTGGTGTTGTATATTTCCTGGATGGATGGTAAGGCACTGCCGATGATGTGTTGGGCAGTTTTGACCACCCGCTGTAGTGCCTTACGGTCGGATGCGGTGCAGTTGCCGTACCAGACTGTGATGCAGCTGGTCAGTATGCTCTCCACCATATATTACGTAATATTTTAGTTTGCTACAACGAAACAGTAACAATCGGCATCACATTTTGGAGTCCTGATTCATATTTCTATTTGCTCACATGAGAACATGAGCTATTTTCCTGTATTAAGCCTCCTTTAGCTTGGTTAACAAGGGTTAGAAAGGCATTGGCAGCTCATGGTTTAAACAAAACTGTAACTCGCTGTTAATGATTGTGATGTCTGCAAAGTCTGGGGATGTTATAGACCTGGAGTGCTCAGCTTCAGTTCTGGAGGACTGCTGTGTTTCATAGATTTCCATTCCAGCTCAGCTCTTAATAACCAAATTCAAGCAATGATTGTCTTAATAGCAGCACTTAAATAGATTTTTCCAGCTCTTATGGTGCTGCAGATTTAAAGATGACCCATAAAACCCCCTCAACAGCGATCCTCCAGGACTGGTAATATTCCACTAGAGATTACATTCACATTTTGGGTTATGTTCTCCACTTCAGATGATACACAAGTCTTATTTGCCAGCAGCCATATCACCCTGCAACTCACAACTGGCAACCCACTGAAGCTAAGCAGGTGTGAGCCTGGTCAGTACCTGGATGGGAGACCTCCTGGGAAAAACTAAGGTTGCTGCTGGAAGAGGTGTTAGTGGGGCCAGCGGGGGGCGCTCACCCTGCGGTCCATGTGGGTCCTAATGCCCCAGTATAGTGACGGGGACACTATACTGTAAACAGGCGCCGTCCTTCGGATGAGACGTAAAACCGAGGTCCTGACTCTCTGTGGTCATTAAAAATCCCAGGGCGCTTCTCGAAAAGAGTAGGGGTGTAACCCCGGTGTCCTGGCCAAATTTCCAATTGGCCCTTACTAATCATGGCCTCCTAATAATCCCCCTCTATGAATTGGCTACATTACTCTGCTCTCCTCCCCACTGATAGCTGATGTGTGGTGAGCGTTCTGGCGCACTATGGCTGCCGTCGCATCATCCAGGTGGATGCTGCACATTGGTGGTGGTGGAGGGGAGTCCCCATTAACTGTAAAGCGCTTTGAGTGGAGTGTCCAGAAAAGCGCTATATAAGTGTAAGCAATTATTATTATTATTATTATTATTATTTATACAATTATTTAAATATGCCTGTATATCTTCTTAAACCCCTACATACAGTATTTTTTATTTGTAATTAAATTATAACAATTATATTAATAAATCACATATAACATTTATATTTATGACAAAGTCTTAAAACATTATGGCCTGAAAAAGAAGAAAATATTGTCTTTAATTAACAGTTACTTAAAAACAGTTACTCTGAGTTAATTTAACCCACAGTGTTACAATAACAAGCGAGATATCGCTCTTAGCAGTACTCTGAGATTTAATTGGATCACCTAGGATGCACCTAGATTACAGATTAAACATCAGGAAACAAGAAATGAAGTTAAAATGAACTGTTAGGGGATACCAAGGTATTAAGGGATTCAATTGAAAAGAAAGACCTAATATTCATTCCCACATCCTGACTGTCAATTTACTGCTTCCAATCTCTTTGTGAGCATAAACTGCAAAGACAAATAGGTAAACACTGTAGACAGAACACATGATGCCATTTGTTCTGTAAATGCAATGTTGGGGAGCTCATATGACTTTACAGACTCTTTTTGCTTAAGGCATAAAACATTAGTATTCCAGTTTTCTTTCTTTGATTTAATGAGATAAGATCCGCTCACAATGCTTGAAGTCTTTCCTAATTCAAAGGTTAAGTGAACATGGCCCAGTGACAGCTGCTCAAAGGTGGTCAGAGAACTCTGTACATTACTTAACGGTGAAAAACGCCCAATGTGGTATTCCATATGGACACGCAGCCGGATGATGAAAGAAAATGTCTGTGCCAAAATGAAATGTGCAGAATGATCTTGAGAAGAGCTGCTTGAGTGAGAGGGAAAGGAATGATCAAAGAGGGAAATATTCTGGCTGATCTGCCTCCTTTGAGGATTATGAGCCCCCTGCACTCATTACAAATGACAGACTCCCTTTGTCAGCTTGGTTCTTTGCATAACAAGAGCAAAAGCAAATTCCTGGAGAAAAAAACAACAACTTGCGAGGTTGACAACGGTGCAGCGTCTCCGAAGAGATTTTGAAATAGACTCGATTTTCTAGACGAACTGTCACTACAGCAATTAGATTTGGTTTGCAGCCTCACGCAAAACTATAATGATCATAATAAAACATCCAACTCGGGCCAAGGACAGAGTTACTTAATTTGTTCTTTGCTTGTAACTATCAGTCTGGAACGCACAATAGCAGGTTTAGGAGGATGTGCAGTACACTCGAGGTCATGCCAAGCGCAGTCCCATGATTAAGCGATTTTGCCTCCAGGGGGCACTAAATCATTTAATCAAATCAAAACAAATCAAATCAAAGTTTATTTATCAAATGCACAACAATATGGCATGCAGCAGTAGTTGCTGGCAATTAAATTTATTTTTCTGCGAGCTCACAAAAATTACAAGAATCACAAAAATCACAAAAATCACAAAAATTCACAAAAACACAAAAATCACAAAATTGACGTTACATTGTAACTCAATGTGAGTAGAGCTGTTATGTGTCCATGGTGTATGCAATATATACATGTAGTGCAGTTATGATGAATATAGTGAGAATTGTGTGTCCATGTAGCCATTACAGGTGATTTGCTAAAGAGCTACAGGTTGGCTATTTAGCATAACTAGATGCTAAATAGCCAACCTGTATAGTTCATACCAATAGTTTAATAGTTTATACCATAACTAGTAACAGGTAACGAGTACAGTAACTTTGTGGGTCAACAAAGGCAAACTAACACACCTGACAATCTTGTAACACTACATGCATACTATTAAAGATGCTTACACATCTTCCCAAAACATTAGATATTTATGAGATATTCATAACATCAACATCACAAATACACAGATAAAAGACATTTCAAAAGGTTGATATCAGTTTTTAAGTGGTGTTCCACAGTGACACAACCTGTGAGTGTGCATCTAACACTGAGGCAGAAACAACTGAATACGATACACTGGAATTATACACAATTGTGAAAAAATATTTAACATGAAATCACTTTAGTTAACAAGACTTTCTAACTTCTTATTATCCTGGTCTGTTCAGAAGCCTCTTAAGTTAAAAAAGCATATCCTCTGCTGCATTTTCTTCCATGATGATTTAGGTGATGCCATAATTTTGACCATCAGTGTATGTACTTATTAACATCCTCATTTATGTAATTAATAAATCATTCTGAAAACTGCACCATTTGGTATCTGCAGTTATCACATTATAATAATTGGGCATTTAATTATTTTTCCTTATTACTGTTTTTGCTTCAGGCATTTGCAGCAATACATCAGTGAAAGCAATTATGTGCAGCGTGTACCTTTTAAATTATAGAGTTAGAAAATTCGAGGTTTCAAACTGAGAACTCATACAGGCGGCTAATAATGAATGAAGCAAATATTTTGACAGCTAGGCTCACTGCATCTCCTGTAATATCGTGGGCTTTTAGTTTTTCATCGTTATTTTAAAGAATGTTAAAATTACAGTAAACACTAGGTATGATAAAAAAGCTGCTATTTGCAACCCATGCTAAGATGAAAAGGTAGAAGCTAAATTTAGAACATTAAGGTTAATGTCCTCTCTCGCACAGCTTCCTATATGAATAACAAAACATCCAATTTTTCTTTAATCTCTGAGTTGTCAGGCAGGATGGCTTCTTTACAGGATATTGACAGAGGGACTGAACTACAAGTATTAGTGTAGAAATCATCTAATGGAGTGTCAGAAGAAATAAATCCATGACACAAGGCCAGGGATTACATCTGATTAATGGGCAATTTTGTTGAACCACTGGGGCAACATGGTATTTTATCTTCAAAAAGCCTGTTGCACCAACACAGTTTGTTCAGACTTAACTATACAAAGGTAAAAGTTTGGCATATGTAACACAAGACATATATATATATCAATTTCACAATTTGATTCTGGATTTGTAATAATAGTACATATTGTTTACTTGGACACTGACGTAAACATCCTTGAGAATTATCACTTGCTATTCTAGCCATGTTATTTCAGTTTTCCAAATATATACACATGCATTAACTACCATTTTATATTTGTGTCAATGTGTGTCTAAAATGCACAATTTTCCTATACCTTTTTTCAGCTTTGGAAAACATCTGGACAAAAACAAATATGTCCCATTAAGTTACTATCACTGTGGGCAGTTTCTACCAGCATATCTGGTTGCAGTACAGCAAATTTAGAATCTACTGTGGTTTTTATAGATTAGTGAAAATCATTAGTGAAATCGGTGAAATTATGTAATAATAAAGGTGAAAAGTCCTCATGTTTGCAAGGTTTGTGTGAACTGGTAGGACTATGCTGGGATTGTGTTAAAGGCATTTTGCATCTTGGTAAAGCATATATTTAAGAGGTTAGAAATATGGGTTCCCAAAATGAATGCAACTTATATTTATGTTACACTTTTATCAGTTTGCTCCAAAGTCAAAATGCAGCAGCTCAAAGTAACTGTGGTTAGTGAATTCACGACTATAATCAGAGCTATATTTTATCTGGACATTAAGGTTACTTTGCATGTAAAACACTTTGCTTCATTTCATCTTGTCTGTCTGTGTTTCTTACACCATATACTGTACATCCTTTTGTTGCCCAGGACATGATGACCATTCCTATAATATGCTTGAAAGAAGTAAGGGGAGGTTAACATTCTACAAATAAAAATCCATGGAGGAATTCCCTCCCAAATTGAACTATCCAATACATACTTCTTTGACATGGAATTTTCACTTTTGTCATGTGCACATAAGTCAGCTCTTATCTAAAGGTACTACAGATATTATATTGCAGTGTTTTGTATCATGCCCTGTGATGGACTGGCTTTATGTCCAGGGTGCATGCTGTCTTGTGCCGGTTGTGAGCCAGGTTAGGTTTCAGTGAACCAATACTGGAGAAAGCAGTTATAAAATGGATGGTGCAACTAGGAATCCAAGAGTAATTAATAGTAATGTTGTGGCTGCACCACTGTTTTTACATCAAGTAAAAAATATTTGTCTACAGGATAGAAGAATTGGGACATTCTGTCACAGTATAATACATGAAATATTCTGACTACAAGAGATAGGTCTGATCACATTATATGAACAATATACAGAGGGACAAAAGAGAAAGCTCAAATTTTATAAACTTCACGGATTGTCTTGTTCTGGAGTAAAACATTGTTCTTCCCATAATGGCTTGGAACACTTTGACAACAGTCATTTAAAACTTTGAGATTCCTAGAACATACAAAAAGATGCTTGGTTAACTTTTCCTACAGCTATAATATAAATCTGCTGTATGGTTCTAACTTTACTGCAACTAATAATTTTATCAGTGCCAGGGCTGAGAACATGCTGTATGAAAAGAAACTACAGGCAGAGGCTAGAATCACCCTTTTATTTCAGAAAACTATTTCAGAAGACCTCTAGAGGATTGACATACACCTATATTGTCTGCCAAATGTCACATTTGACATCCTACTTCGCTTAACCCAAAGGGGGTTGGAATATCAAAGACAGCTGGCCACCAAAGGAATTCAAAATAATGCTGAAAATTCAGATATGCTATTGTACCATGAATCAAAATTAAAGTATAACTACACAGGCAGACTGCAATCTATGAAAAATCTATCCTGTACAAAAGAGCTTCTGGAAAAATACATTTCTAAAACAAGAATTTGAGAGTGAGGTTGATTTGATATGAAGAGGATATATTTTCAGGGAGGAAAATGTCACTGTTAAAATGTTGTATTCCCCATAACTGTAGGGTTCGTTTCAGGCTTCAGTGCAAAAATGTTTAAACCAACATACAGATTTATTTTTCAAATAGCATTGCACTTCAGCAGGCATTACTGTCTAGATGAAGGGCTTCCATTTATTATATTATATTTTGTTATTTAGCCCACATATCCAGCTGCATCAAGGATTAATTCGTAATTTCCCCAATACAATTCTTAAATTTATTCTAATGGCAGACATACAGACTATACAGAACCCTGCTTTAATTATACTTTACAAGATGACACGCCCCAGGAAGTCTTACACTGTCACTATGTGTCCAGCATATCATTTTGAAAGAGCACCCCCTAGGGGACTGCCACAGGCTTCAGCACTTTTCATTTGACTAGAGATGCACTACAAAATTACCAGCACTATTGTTAGATTACTTTAGTCCCTTTTCGTTTTCTTTATGTGTGCACCTTTTATCACTGTCCCAAGACCTCCGAAATCAGATAAAACATTGTTGCCTCCTTGCACTGTAAGGAGGTTTTCCTTCCATGTACAGTATAGCCCTGGCTTTTCAGTACAGCTCTGTTTCAAGTGGCGCAGAGAAATCAAGGCTTAGGCCAGTCCTCATATGGCAGCAGTAGCAATTATATTTCTCTCCAATAACACTTTAGGGACCCTAACGCATAAGGGGAAATGCTATCAGTGACAATGTGAGAGACAGGGTAATTAGCAGGGCTCATTTTTACAGCATGAAAGCCATGATAATGAAGCAAAGCATATCTTGGCTCCTGGCAGTGCTGTTTCTAAGCAGTTAAATGGATGGTAATCAAGTTAATAAAGTAATGACGTGACATGGCATTCAATACAGAAGAACTAATGGTTTGTTTTTTGAGATGGTGGAGTTAAGTGTTTGTAACGAATGAGTGGTTAGTTTTTTATTTTGTCATTGTCTTTGCCTTAGCATTTGTCCTCTGAACTAGACTTTAATCAGAAATTTGCTAAGAAATATGTTGTACAGTAGACACAAACCACGACATTTAACTTGTCAGATTTCAGATTAAATTAAATGGATTTGTGTCATTCTTTCACTGACCTTGCTGTTTCGCTAACTATGTTCTGCTAGTGGGGATGCAGACTGTGCCACACCTATAAAGCTTCTAGTGAGCTATAAAAACTCTTCTATTAAAAATGCATTTGTTATGATTTGCACCAATCACTATGCCCTTTTATATGCTGAAAAAGGATACACCAAGATACACTGTTTTAATTTTAAAAAATCCCTTTTAAAATTATTTGCCTGCCCCCCCCCCCCCACTACCACAGACACAAGCAATCTTATCTGAGCATTGCAGCAAAACAAAAAATGAGAGAAGTGCAAACTACATTCAGAAGGACTGTTAAGAGTAAACATAGATAAGACTCAGTGGAATGGGATTACTTATTACTTCTGGATGAGCAATATTTTCCTGGGTATCTTTATGCTAAGGAAACCAGAAACAGAAGCTGCCTTCAGCTATCAAACTCAAAGTACAGTTTCAGCCATGATGCAAACCCTCTGCAGGACCAAACTTTGCTTGAATAAACTGGTATTATAATGAGGGAATTAAAGTCTTGCAGTGAGAAAGCTAATGGAGCACGAGGCAGTTACACAGGTTCTGGCAGATTTTAAACTCCTTTCACAAAAGGGCAGGAGCAGGGCCTGCAGACTGAGCAGAATGCATGCTCTAAGGCTTAAGAAAAAAGACTGGCACGGAGCTCACTTCATTAGGATTAGGGATGCTAGAATTTTCATCCATGTAGCTTTGATATCTCCTGCTGAAAGGACTTACAGGCTTGATAATGGTACTCACAAAGGCATTAAGACCCAATTTTGTCCTCCAATCAGAATGCCTTTTTCTTCCAATTAGATCTTCGCCCATCCCAAAAAAGCAAAATCATCTTGAAAAATGCTCTAAGCCCCTTGCGTTAGGAAGTTGTTTAATTGCTAGAATTACAACAGTATTGAGTCTTGTTCTTGTTAATAACAATCTTGATGTGAAAAATATTATTTTAATTTTCTTCCCATCATCCCATTGGGTGTTATATTGTTGTCATATATTTGTAACACTTTATGTGGGATGGGTATCGTAAAAGTATATGTACTCAACACTTAATTTTTCCTAAAAAAATGTTTAGAGTGTTTTAGTAGCAAGTTACAGAATTCCCAACCTTGCCTCAATAAGTCATCGATTCCAGTTCTGTGCAATCCCACAAAAGAAGAAAATCAAAGACGCAATTGAGAATTCAAAGCATTCAATGAGATTTGAATCAAAGTGAGAAAAGTTCATCTTAATTTCAAATAAATCCAGTGTGTTATTTCTGAATTCTAAATTATTGGTTATTGTATTGAAGAAGGGTTGTGAAGGTATTTCAGAGCTTTGCAATCAGTGTTCTTTCTACATATCCGAATAATGTCCTCATAGTTCCCATGCAAGGTGAATTCTGTCTGTAATTACATGCATCCACCTACCCCTCCATTTTCAAACCTCATCCAATTCAGGGTCAAGGTGGAGCTGGAGTCTATCCTGGAAAGTAATTCATTCCTCAAAAACTGTTTGGAATATGAAATGTCTCATTATTTTCAAGAAATATATTGTTCAGAGGTCTAGTAAAATCAGCTAATACTCAGTGTTCAGTGGTACTGAAATGTCAAATTGAGAACATGATTGCATGTTTATGATATTTAACCTATTTAATTTAGTACAGTAGTTTTAACAAGACAAATAAATTATGTAAAAATTGTAAACTGTTAAACAAGCACACAGCAGCTAAGCTCAAGGCAATGCAAATGTGTTTCAATGGCTTGCTTTTTTTTCAATCTTTTCTATCACTCCAGGTTCTACAGCTAGGGAAAACGCTTTATCTTTGCTTGTGTAATACCTGAAGCACTGAAAATATGTTTTGCTGACATGATGTTAAAAATAGGGAGGATATTCAGAGCTAAAAATCATTATGTGAGATCAGAAGGGAAGTGTCTTCGTTACAGTGTAAACAGTGTTGTAAAAGAAATGTATTTTTGCCCATTATTGATGTCCCAACAATATTGTTTTCAACTGAAAAGAGATTAACATAGTTTACAATAATCATAACTTGCTAAAAAACATCCCATATTGAGAGGATAATGAGTAAGTTTGCTAAATTAGAAAATGATGTAACTCCTAATTGGATTTTAATGGGAGTTATTTTGTTGTAAAATTAGCACCAACAAAGCAAAACACAACAAATTAACATCACTATGTAACTAAATTAGTATTTTGATTTTATAATATGTATGTATGGCCTTCTTAAAATACATTTTAATCCAATCTAGCCTACCATTGTAAATGATTTTAACACCCCTGGTCTAGACAAACCTTTAGGACCCTATTACAAACACACTACTACTATTACTACTACTGCTAATAATAATTCCTTACACTTATATAGCATTTTTCTGGACACTCCACTCAAAGTGCTTTACAGGTAATGGGGACTCCAGTCTCAGTGGGAAAACCAGAGTGATGGAGCCAGTTCATAGCTGGGGATTATTAGGAGGCCATGATTGGTAAAGGCCAGTGGGAAATTTGGCCAGGACGCGGAGGTAACACCCCTACTCTTTTCAAGAAACACCCTGGGATTTTTTATGACCACAGAGAGTCAGGACCTTGGTTTTATGTCTCATCTGAAGGATGGCGGCTTTTTACAGTAAAGTGTCCCCTGTCACAATATGGGGGCATTAGGTGCCACACAGACTGCAGTGTGAGCGCCCCCTACTGGCTTCACTAACACCATTTCCAGCAGCAACCTTAGTTTTTCCAAGGAGGTCTCCCATCCAGGTACTGACCAGGCTCACACCTGCTGACCTTCAATGGGTTGTTAATTTTAAGTTGCTGTGTGATATGGCTTTCCATTATGTGGAAAAAAAGGTACATGCCCAATACCCTAAATCACTGCAAACAATCAATAGAATCACAGATAAAACCCAGATTACAATAACTATGTCTCTGTTTATTTTCATTATTAGTTAGTCCATCATTACAGAAAATTTTCAGCCCAATCTAGAAGACACTCAGATAAAGGGACCAGGAGAGGTGTTTGAAGTTTTCAAATATCAGCAGATCTTGTCAACAGAAAGACTACAATGAGTCAAGTTGACAATCCTTGATTAGGGGGATGTCAAATTCTACCTCTTGAGTATGCCCCTCTTCTGCAAACCAAACAAGCTAGATGAGCTAAATGTTCTTATTGTCAGATTTTCTTATGTGAAATAGACAACCGCAGTCTGGCACAGAAGCCATATCAGAAGCCTGGCTGCACTAATAGATAATATTATTATATTATAATAGGCCAGTGGATTGGTCCAACATACAGTGGTTTATACTGAACGTATTATGAGTGTTTTCTTATTTCCCAAAGTTACATTTTCATGTGCTTCTATTTTTGCAGTGAGCAGGTCACTCACATACTTTTACTACATAGGGTCCATGAAGCTAATACAATATTTACATGTATTTGGGTCTATATATGGACAATATAACCATAACACTTTCTTCTAGCTTTAATCTACCCATCAATCTTTCCCTTACTTTAAAAAGAGCTTTTCTTAAATGAACAGAAAGATTACAAATGAGGAGCTACAGGGCCTTTCTTATTCACTTGGTTGCTAATCGATCAGTTAAAGATACATTAACTCATGACTGATTGAAAACCGAGATTTCTTTTATAATAAAAAGCCTTTAGCCAGGTTTTAAAGATCATCACTAAATCAGAAAGCTGCGCAATTTGAGACAGGCTGCTACATGGATTTGGAGTGTAAGCAGAAAATAGTTTTGCCAACAGATCACAACCTTTTTGTAACTTTTTCTGGAACCTCAGCTTGATATTCTGCCCCTGGAAAAGTTACACTGTCACATTGTGGTTTTTGAGTAGGACAATTTATGGGTATTGGGACGGTGGGGAACTAAGAACACTCAAATAATTTAACAATAGCAGAGAAATTAAAGTGATAGATTTATCTTAACCACTTTATCCACTTCACACTTTAATGTATCTTAGTTTCTAAGGACCTGTTTAATTAGGAGATTTTATGATTTACATTTAATTCTTCAAAACAAAACAAAACAACAGCAGCATAAATGATCTGTAAATGAAAAACATCTGTAAACTTTTTTTCTGGCTCTTCCACTATTTAAAACTTACAATAATAATCTAAAAGGGTAATGCAGAAAATTTGCTATTTAGATCAAAAGGTTCACCACCATTGTCCTGTTTATCAGGTTGTGTGCTAACATAAATTGACTGTCAGAAGCCATAACTAATCAATGATGTCAGAAGCTAAACAAGATGATCTAGTAGCACGTAAAAGATAACGTTAAAGCAATTAAGACTGTAGTTGGAAATGGTGTTAGCAGACCAGCAAGGGGCACTCCTCTCTATAAATCGAAATTTGCTTTGATCAGAAATGTGGACAGGGGACACAGAGCTAAAGTAATACAATACTTCAAATAATGTTAAATCAAACTGACTCGTAATCAGGCTTATAATTCCTTATATATATGTAAATTGCATCCCCTATGTCTATGAAGAAATCTGCTTCATCCACCACTGAAGTGTAGCACATGCTTTTCTGGTTATATTCCAAAACTGGCTTCATAGATAAAGTTTAGTTCCAATAAAAATCTCACTGTGTCTAAAACCTGTTGATCAGCTGATGAAGGGTGGCCATTGCGTATCACTCAGGAAAATGCTGCATTTTAGTGGTGGATGAAGTAAGAACACTTTTACTTAAACTTTTACATTAAATGGATCAATGATACTTTTGGACAAAGATTAGTATTTGAACTCATATCCATTTTATTAATTGCCATCTCAGTCAGGCTAGAAACATATTAATTGTGGCCAAGGGGACAAAGAAAGTGAGTGGTTATTTATAACCATTCTGGTGTACAGAGAAATTTCTTTTTTAAACCTCTACTGATCAACAGTTCGTCCTTTAGGTAGCCAGAAAATTAGGTGCACCTTGATCGGCGGGATGGAGGTCCTTTCTTATTCTTCCTGGATTATTCTAGCCTTCTGGAAAAGTGAAGAAAATGTTTAATACAAATGCAAATATGATTTGGAAATCTTAAGAGTGTGAAGCTTCCAGTTTCAACCGGTGAAGCAGAAAAATCATACACAGTGGCCGATCAACTTAGTTTGACATAGAACTTATACTGGAAAGGTTTGTCTTGAAGTTGCAACATAGTATAACTAGGTTATGGATTACACTTATTGACATAAAAACACATTTACATATTTTTCTTTGGTATTGTTTTGTGGATAATCTTGTTGTTAAAGCATATGCTCAGACTGCATTGAGAAATCGACTCCTGTTTTTGACTCGGCAAAATAGAAAATAACCAAATTCTTCTGCTAATCTGGATGATGGGGTGCTGTTATACTTTACTGTAATGCTTTGGTACCATTTTTATATTGTACATTATAGCGGTGTTACTATGGGACTCGCTGAGTGAAGTGTATTATTTTGGCTTGTGGGTATATTTTACATCTAAGTTCAAGTTAATGTTTTTTTTTCCGTGTTTGACGTTTCTGAATATGGTACTGTGGAGCTGCAGGATGCCATTTCACTCAACAGATAGTGTTGTGTGTTTGATTATCATACAGTTTTCTACTTAAAACAAGTACTGTACTTACAGTAAGTGTTTGGAAGTAGTTATATAATGAGGGATTGGCAATTGAACAATTGCTTAGTTTTGTCCTTTATTTTGCAAACTTTGTTTTTTGCCCTAACTTCCTATTATGTTCATTCCTTTTCTCTCTTACTTGTTACTCATGTGTTTGTGCTGCAAATACTCAATTCCTCGTTATCTTATTGCCCTTCACAGCTGTGTTTCTTAACTTTTAAAAAAACAATTAAGTTACATCCTGGAAAGTGTGTTGCTGGAATTCAGCCATAAAATAGCTAAATGATAGGATACTAAGATTTTTACACTGGAAGAACATTCAAATTATTTTACTTCAGAATACCCAAATCTGGGTATACTTCTGGGTATACTGTCTGGTAAATTAGGTGGTGTTTTCTGTGGTTAAAATATTTCTAACAGCATGTTTAATTTTAAAAACACTCACTGTTTCATCATAGTAATAACAATAACATTTTCTATCTATCTTTCCAAATAAACATATGATCACACAATTTGGCTGTTGCTGACTGTATTAGATCTATTTTTGTCCGTTCATCACTACTCAGATTCCAGAAGCAGCAGCTTTGGTAACCCGCAGAGATCCTCATGCTTTTTAATGCTTTAATGGCTAATCAGTGCCAGTTTATTTCAAGTACATGCTGAACAGCTTAATATTTAGAATTAGAAAGATTCTGAATTATTTAAAACACAATTTTGTGGCAGGTGTGTCCTGCACACATTTGAATCCTTATGCTTTCTCTGTGAATCACCTTGTGAATATATATGTATAGTTCAAGTCACTGATATACTTATCTTGTGATATACTGTTAAAGATCATCATTCTGTCAGCAAAAACTATAGCTTATGAACTATAATTTTTTTATGAAAACCTCCTGTTCGGAATCTCCAATGACTGATTTCCCAATCTCAGTGACTGGTATACACAAAATATTTTGCTAAAAATAAATTAAATGCTAGTTTTGTCACATTCAGAAGTTTCTAAAAGACATCCTTCATATTAAGTAATATGTTTCTCTGATGGTCTGAGACATTTTTAAAGGGAAGCTTGAAAATCTGTATAATACTGGCTATAAATAAATAATAATTTATTCACAACTCGTGCATTTTAAGGTATATCAGTCAAATTAAGAAAAAGGACATGGATGATGTGTAGCCAAGCAAAAGCATTGCTCAGCTGGCCATGTCCCAGAAACCCCTGGCTGCTGACAATGAAAATGCATTATTTATTGTATTCTGTGTTACAGAAGGCAAAGGAGACCTGTTGTGTATGCCTTATGAACAGGAAAAAATCAAAATTCAGACTCAAGTTAGAACTGTAAGCAAGTTCATATTCTAATCTGAACCTGACTCACTTTTTGGGTCACCTACTGGTACATGACCCAGTGCAGGGCAGTAGGCTGTTGTAATTATTTTGCTTCTAATGTAAACAAAACATAACCAGGGCATTTTTCAGTTAGAAACACTTACAAAAACAAACTAAAGGTCTCTGTAAAAGAATGTCCCTGCTTTCGATAGAAACACACAGGTTATTTTCATGAATGAATTGCAATTCCGTATTTGGACGAACACAAACATTAAATTTTCCTGGTAAATAAGGCCACTCTGAAAAGTGCATTTTAAAATCTCTGCAGCATTAAAGTCTACTTCCTGATGCTATCCATCTTTAATGTTATTGTTTGTCCTTTCATTAAAATATCTGATATAGGCCATTGGACAAAAACATTCCTAACTGAAACAGAGGCATCAAAATATCATTCTTCAGTCTATGCAGATGATACTCTTCTGTTTCTGATATTTCATGACCTGTGCAAAAATTAGGATCTGAGGGAGACCTTGCATGGCTTTCCTATTTTGTGGTTCTTGTGACTCATCTGGTTTCTGCAGTCATTCCCACAGTTATAGTCTCTTCTCTGCAGGCCTTTCCTTTCTAGTCTTAAATCACTCCTTTCCTAGTTATCGTTGTTTGGAAAGGGTACTACAACAACTCACACTGGTTAGTATCCTAACAGGGAAGTAGTCTGGGACAAAGCTTTCTTTTCCTTTAAAAACCTAGCACAAAAGCTAAACCATTTTAGTGTAGCATGAGCATATGATCACATGTAACACAGTCTAATATTCACACCAACACATTGGGAGATGCTAAAAGAAAATAAAACTTATTTATATTACTAATATTACTCATCTATATTACTGAATATTGTCATCATCTTTTTGTGTTGTGGGTTACAAATGCACTTTTAGTGTGTGGAATACCATATTGGTTGTTTCAGCTTAACACACTCAGGCTGTATCTGATACTTATGATGGGGTGTGTTGTGGGAAATTCTTCATCAGAGGAGCAGGACACAGTCTTGTGCAGATTCAGTTTTATTGAGCTGAATAATTCCACAACACGTGTTGGGTCTGCCCCACAGAACAAACTGCAAGGGTTTCCCAGATCTTATATACAGTCAGAAAGAAGTTTGTTTCACAATCTGAGTGCTTGTCCTGTTCTTTGATATGTAATTACTTCTTGTCCTGCTCTGTCTTGCTCTAGGTTCTGTCCTTTGATATGCAGCAGACATTGGTCTGCTGTGTCCTGTTTGTGGGTGTTGTTCCTGTCTTTTATTATGTAACGTTAAGTCTCTGGGGCTGCTAAAGCAAGTCAGCTTTATGGCATCTTAGCATAAATAGCACTTTGTTTTCTGACCACACTACTGAAAAGGGAAAATTAGAATGAAAGAAAAAAAATGCTAAACCTCTGGATTTGTTTTCAGGTGCAAGGTAGAGAGAGAAAGAGTACATTAATGAGAAACAAAGAGGTGGGTAAGAAGAACAAAAGGAGAAAAGAAAGAGCACATGAAAATGGTCAGAAAGAGTATCTAAACAAATGGACCATGAAACCCAATCTCAAACGACACTCATTAACTGAAATATGAAACTTGAAATCAATAGCTATAGAGTATTTAATATACTTAGCTTACTAGCTAAATTAGATGTACAGTACTTAAATTGTCGACCAATTACACATCCTGTGCATTCTTGCTACCCTTCTATGCTTTCTGTTCTCCTTGGAATTGACACTGGAGTACAGAAAGAATAGTTTTGGTTATGCTGGTAAGAGATGACGATCAAGAAGAAATCTATCAAGAATGTGATGTTGGAAATCACAGATAACGTTATGTATGACACATTGCATTTAGTGCATACTATAGAGATTTCACAAAAAAGATCTCCAGATGCTGATGGGTGGGTCAAAATCAATTTCATGTTTATCCTGTTCACTCTGAAGAATCTGAAGCAGTAGCTTTTTATTTCTCCAGCAAAATAGGAACAATATTAAATACCACTGGTTTATGATTACTGTGTCCCCCCTCATAGCAAATAGTTGAATCCTGAAAAAATGTGGCATTTAACAATAATGTGTATAACTACAACTATTCAAGAAATGTCCCCATACATAACCTTGTCATCAGTCACTTAATACTTGTAAAATCCATCACATTCACAATTGACAAGGCCAAGGTCAGTCTTCTAAGGTGGCTGTTTCTCCAAAGCTTGATGCAAACTAATGTAGGTCTTTGGTAATTTCACTAGCAGGTGCAATAGGCACACACTTATACCAAAAGCCAGATGACTTCTGAATAACAGCTACTGTACATAACAATTATTACAGAACATTGATGCTTATAATTTTAAAGAACCTGGAATGCAGTAGCTATTGTTTAGTGTTGCCAGCTCTTTTTCTGAGATATTGATATAGTGCACTAATACTCATTTGACTTGCCCCATCCAATGACTGTATAAGGCAGCAGTACAAGGAGAGACTAGGAATGAAATAGTAACTTGTAAGTGTTCCATTAAGGAAGCTAGATTAGCCTAAAGCAATCATGGAAACATTAAAGAAAAAGGAACACAGCTTATGCAAATCACTTTCAATAACTGACACTCCATTTTGTCAGGGTCTTTATGGGCTAAGAATAGTGTGAAAAATAATGTTTCCTATGAGCAAGATATGCTTAAAAAGCAAGACATTAGGTGTTTCCATGAAATTGACATTGATTGTTTTGCCTTAGTTACCTTTAGTTCAATAAGGCTTTTTAGTGAAAAAATGTTTTTTTTCTGTCAAAAATACACCTGGCCTCCATGCTGGGTATAAAGCACTTGTTTAAGTAAACCTTTTCATTTTCTTACAGTGTTCTGAAAATATGAAACAAAGAGGTGTGTTCTAACAGTATATTGTTGAAATTATTTATGTGCATTTATAGATTTTGTATTGAGGAATTTAAAAAATGCAGTCATATGGTCTCTTTCAGTTGTAGTGCTCTTTATAATATGAAGAACTAAGGCAAGCTCATTTTCATGCGTGTGTTGGGCCATTATGGACAATATTGCACAGCTTGCTGCGATATAATTCTACAGTGAAATCTATCAGCAGTACACCAAGCATTTCAAATCTGTTGCCTATAAAACAGTGGGACTTTACAGTATTTTCTCCCATTGAGAATTACTGCATCAAAGCCTGTGTATCTTTCAAGATAAAAATGGAATCAGAAGATAAAACATACTGTTTAAGAGCCAACAACACATTCTCCCCCTCCTTACACAATTAATTTAAGACTTTGGGACTGGAGGATATATTAAAAACAGAAAAAAAGTCTAAACACTAGCAATTGAATTAATAATAGGAGGTATTTAATTAAAAAGTCTTGATTGTGCAGTTTGTCTCTCACAGAATAGATGTTTTTTTCTTTTTGCAGGAGTTTTTCCAAAAGTTGTCTTGTTAATCTGCCAGAAAGGAACAGTCCCTCGGTGTACATATTTAAAGGTAATTAAGAGAAGGTAGGGTCGCAGTGTTCCAGAGAAGCTGCATATTACTGAAAAATTCACTTTTTCTGTACCTTAATTAGATATGCAGATTAGGGCTGCTAGGTAGGATTCATTACATTTAAGTTCGTTGTTACATGTGCCTTGGGAGAGTTTCATTAAATGGAAAAAGACACACTGGGTTATCTTGGTTTACTTCTTTTCCATTTCCAGTTTATAAAGAAAGATTCTCCATTTTACTTTATGTAAGTTTTGTGAGCTTACATACTTTTTTCGCATGGATTTTGAACTACTTTCTGGCATAAATTATACTTCAGCTTGTTTTCTCTGATGTTTTTGTCCCCATTTTGAGCATTGCTACTTTTCAGTGCTGGGACTCTGGGTTCAATTCCAAACCTTAAGTGCTTTGAGTTAAAGAAAGATTCTGCAAAGTACTGTACAACTCAAAGTCATGCCACCTGCAGAAGTTCTCAGATGACTCTGCAATTGTGGGATGTATCAAGGGTGGGCAGGAGGAGGAGTACAGAGGACTGGTCAGCAGCTTTGTGGAGTGGTGTGGGGAGAACCACTTGGAACTGAATGTAACAAAGACAAAGGAACTGGTGGTAGATTTCAGGAGGAAAAAGGTCAAACCTACTCCTGTCTACATCCATGGGAGTGGCGTGGAGATGGTGGACTCATACAAGTACCTGGGAGTGCACATCGACGATAGACTGGAATGGTCTGAGAACATCGAGGCCATCTATAAGAAGGGACAGAGCCGACTTTACTTCTTGAGGAGGCTCAGGTCCTTCAATGTATGTAGTAAGATGCTACATATGTTCTAGCAGTCGGTGGTAGCGAGCGCCATTTTCTACGCAGTGGTATGCTGGGGCCCTGGGATTAGAGCAGTGGATTCTAAAAGGCTGAACAAGCTCATCAGGAGAGCAAGCTCTGTCATTGGGTCTGACCTGGACCCCTTGGAGGTAGTGGCTGAGAGGAGAATGGTGTCCAAGCTAGAGGCCATCATTGACAACATCTCCCATCCCCTCTATGACAGGCTTGTAGAAATGAAGAGCACGTTCAGCAATAGACTGATTCATCCACAGTGCAACAGGGAGCGCTACAGGAGGTCATTCTTGCCTTCTGCCATAAGACTGTACAACACATCCACCTTGCGTCAGGGCAGAGGCAACATTGACAGTGACCTGTTTCTGGACTGAACACATCTACACATTTACTGCTACATCTGTTCTCTTTCTTTTCCCGTTTACAACCGTTTTTTGTGCAATATATGTCAGGGACCTGTGCATTACATTTATATTTACATCTATATTTATATTCATATGTGTGATACGATTTTTCTGCGTACTGTTCTGTTCTAGTTTGTTCTTTGTGTGTCTGGCCTGTGAGTAACTCTTTTAGTGGACCCCTCACTGTACTGATTGTATTGTATGTATTGTACTATTATTATTATTGTATCATTTGTTACACTGTGGCTGTGTTGTCTGTGTAAAGCTGCTGTTGCACTGCAATTTCCCTCATGGGATCAATAAAGTATCTATCTATCTGGGTGCAGTTTGTATAAATATACTGGTAGGTTAATTGGCGTCTGGAAAAAATAGCCTTGATTTGGGTGTGTGTGTGAATTTGTGTCTGTATGGGCCCTGCGATGGGCTGACATCCTGTCCAGGGTGTATCCTGCCATGCAATGCAACCATTGCTTGCTGGAACAGGCTTCAGCTCCCCTGCAACCTTACATTGGATAAAGTGGTTAGAAAACAAATGGATGTCATCACTGTTGGTATTATAAACACTCTTCTTATGGGTGAGGGAAAATTCCAAAGAAATTATAAACTTTCTGGGGAAAAACATCTATGGAGGGAAAGGAATTAAATTACATTACTTTTTGGCACTTGAAAGTTTTAATCTCATAAATCAGTTGTGTTATATAATAAGTGTACAGCGCAACATTTATAAATAAGACAGAACTGGTCTTGTTGTACATGTAGTAATACGATTTTTAAAGGGCAGAGTAATAAAAATCATTACAAAGAAAATGTGATTTTTCACGGTTTCAAAAATAGGACACCAAAAATATATTATTAAAAACAGAGCACAGGCATCCAAAAACACCGACATAATTCCTCCTTCTCAAAGCGTAGCTCATTCTCTTTGGATTTTGAAATTTTAATTGTTTGGAATACTCAGAGCACATTTTCTACAGACAAGAAAAGATAACGCGTTTTGTAAGAATCACCACTTAGTCATTTATTAGGTCTTCATTGGTGACTAATTAGCAAGTAGCAAATGTCGTGTATCTATGAGCGAGGTGTTGTTATATCATGCTCATTGCAAAACAAATTGCCAGCAAATGACTAATTCCTCACTAAATAAGTAAAGGTTAACATATAATGGCTATATTACTTGTTTTCCATCATATAAAAATCATACCTTGTCAAGTGCTAGTTAATTATTAATTACCCAAAGCCTATTCCATAAATACAGTGTACAAGATGAGACTCTATCTTGGATAGGATGCCAGCCCACTGCAGGACATGCATAAGCACAGAGACACTATAGAGACAATAATTAATACTGGAGAGCATGTATTTACCTCATTGCCAGGCAATGTTAAAATTCAATGTTCTTACTGAAAATTAAAAATCGCCTTTGTCATCATGGTGGAATAAATTATTTTGAATTATAAATATGCACTACAAACAGTTCCAACTTCTTTAACAGAATGTGATGCAATGTCTCTGCCATACTTCTAGAAGAGACTGAGTTGTGTCCTGAATGATATGAACCTAGGTTTTATTAAAAACAACCTTGGATAAACAAGCCAAGGTTTTCTCTAATCACATATGTAACCAGGGTGTAACAACCACGTATTTAATCAAGAATATGCTACTCATGAGTGGTTCCAAACTCTGGACCTAGAGAACTCCTGCGTCTTCTGGTTTTTGTCCCAGCTGAGTTCTCAATCTTTAGGAAATTGATTTAACTTTTCTGTTTGTGGGTATATTTTAATTATGCTCTCAGCTCACATAGAATTTATGAAATTTGTAATTGGTATCAGCACTGTACCAATTTCATTTTATTTATAATTTAACTTGTATAGGTGTGTTAGCTCAACTGTAACCAACTGGGCCTTTGAAAATGGCAAAAAAAATAATTATGTTGTGAGAGTATTTACCTCTCACATACTTCATTATTCCCCCCTATATCTTTTGATCATTTCAAATTGATCCATTTTTTAACCAATATTTAGGCAGAAATAAAGAACCTTTTAATGAAGAAGCTGAGGACAAATTCTATAAATATTTTGTAGATTTTTTGGCATAATGCACTTAATGTAAGGTATGGAAATCTGAAATCAAGGAACGAATCCAGAATGGGTGACCAAAAATCTAAATAAGCAATTAAATCAATTAAAGGCATCAATTAGCACCACTGATCAACAGTTTAGCTGGAATAAAAACCAGAAGACATGGGAGCAATAGTGGGGACCAGTACTGAAAAGCAATACATTATGATAACAATGCAATAAAACAGAAAATTGCTAATATGGTGGCACAAAAAGTAAGCGTCTGTGCTTTGTTTCAGTGACTGAATTCACACATTGACGTCTGGTTCACATCAGCAGTCCTCCCTTGTACAAGACATTTTGTATGTGTGAAAGTCACCGAGGCAGCAGAGGAAACAGTGACACATTGCACAGCTGGCTTGTCAAGAAAGACGCAAAGTGACAAGCGAACTAAATAAGCTGTCCTAAGTCATCTTATATGGTTATTAAAACAGGCCTCAGCTGTTGCCTGCCCATACCCCTCTGGCTCTTCAAGAAGCTGTTGCCTGCATTTCTCTCATTACAGGCACGGGGTACTGTTGCTACAGAAACCTCAGACACAGCAATGTAGCGAGAAAAGCAAAGTTTAGAAGTCAACAGCAGAACAACTCTGGGAAGTAAAGAAACTCAGAAGCCTCTTTTGGCTCTGTAGTTGTATAAGGTAGTGCTATTAAGGAGAGCCAAGCTGATGTTCACTGATGATGATGTTTACTGATGTAAACATGTGGCTTTGCAATGCACAATCTTTTATCTCCTTGGTTCTTCCTTTCTTAATTACTGTACATATGCCTGATGTCTTGATCAAAGGAGACTCACATGAGCCACAATTAGAAAATAAAACACATTATAAATACAAGGAAAGAAACTGAAGTTATAGAAGTAGCTTTAATCTGCTAGTTATTTCAGATAAGATAAGATCACTTTATTGGCCATATACAATTTCTTGAATTTGTCTTTTCGCATACCCCAACTTGCTCTCCATGAGACACACATACAGGGAGAGAGGCTTGGGGTCAGAGCGCAGGGTCAGCCATTTATATGGCTCCCCTGGAGCAGTTGGGGTTCAGGGCCTTGCTCAGGGGCCCAATGGAGTAGGATTCCTCTGCCAACTGCGGGATATAAACCGACAACCTTCCAGCCACAGGCGCAGATCCTTAGCCACAGAGCCACCACACCACACCGCCCATGAAATTCAGCTCACAGTGCAGTTGAAAATGTGGGAGACAGTTATGAAATCTGTAGCAATAAATACAATAAATGAAGTGTAGCACTAAAATAATGTTCATTATGTGCAGTGAAATGGTCCAGCAGCAGTGCAGAACAATACATTTAGAAAGAAGAAGCAGATTGTGGGATCTACATGTGCTGTCTGAACAGTTGATTTGACCAATGGCTTTCAAGGACTGCTCCCTAGCTTGTGAAACCAGTCTCTTTATGGTCAGTTGTAAAGAGCGACCAGCCCAGTACAAAGAACACAAAATACTGTGAAAGTATAAATGGAATGTGGGGAATCGAGCAATTCTAAAGCATTTCAGCATTACAATATACAGTATAAATCATGACTGCTAATGACAACAAGTAACACTGAACCTTAGAAATATTATGTTGGGATTCCATTTAATAGTTGACATTTTCTCCCCCCTTCTAAAGCAATTCTCTTTCTGCAGAATTCCTTTACTGAACAATGGTTGATATTGTGTCTGTCAGAGCGAATTTGCTTGATTATGAAAGGCAGGAGTTAATCTTAAGATGAACCTTGTAAGTAAGCATCCTAAAGGTGCCACTCCACAAGCTTTGCATGAAATGAAGAAATGCCCTCACTGATAAGACTGCAAACTCAATTTCCCATCAGTGCTTGGCCAGTCGTGGGTATCCAAGTTACAATCAGGTATTGAGATCAAGCCCATGACAGTAACCATAAAGCGGACAACCTTCTGTGCATTTTCAGAAATTGTATTAAACATTTAATTACTTAATGTTTATATTATATTCCTGTATATATTTTTTTTGGGGGGGTTTCCTCTATAATGTAAACACACATAAACTGACTCAATAGATGAGATTTGGACTGTTTAATAGGAAAAAGAAATATGAAATATTAAAATGTGAAAATAACAAGGAGCTTTCTGCCTCTCTAATATCGCAGAAACAATTACTATTAGCTAATTACTTTTCTAGAGCTGTTTCTAGGATTAACACTATTATATGTAATTTGCATTACAATGCAGCAGAAAATGAGAAATGCCTACCCTCTGGCTACCCAGATAGCATTAGATCAAAGGGTAAGTGTTTTATAAACAAGAAAAATGCCCACAGATAGTAGGGGATACATTATTTCAAATCAACGTTAAAACAGTTCTTGAAAAAAACTGTAACTGTGGGATGAATACAAAAAGAGTTCCAAGTTTGTAGTCTTCTGATGTAAAATCCACAACTTACCAACCTCTGGAATATGGTCAGGATGTATCAGCTGGCAAAACTATTATTGGGTATGAAAGAGATATTCTAAGACTTTCATTCTCACACTTTTGCTGAGGTAGCTGTGCGAGATCTAAGCCAGAGAGATTTTTGAACACACACATCACAGTCCATATCATTATTGACAGTCTACTGTTTTGCGGGGATGAAGCCCATTTGTATGGTAATAATTTTCTTTGACTATGTAGAGACACAAGCCATGAACTGCTGAAATAACAATGTGTTAAGTACTGCAGAGGCAGTAGGGGTCAAAAGCAAAATTAAATCATTAAATACAAATGGATCTTTTTGCCAGACAGGGGATAATCAATTCAAGTCCTATCTTTCTGAAAAATAACTCATTTCAGACTGACTTATATCATTAAGCGGGTAATGACTGTCAGTTACTGACTTCAGTGCTGAATTCAGCAGCAGTTGTCCATTTTGCAATGATCACAGTTTGCAGCAAGAAGTTGGTTAGATCTTAGTGTACAATTGCAAACACTTTCCCCCATCTGGTGAAGACAGCATAGTAAAGGCTGTCATAATCTTATTATCTCATTAGCACAGTAGCTGTTTTATTCTACTGAACATTAAAAGAAACCAACTCTTCCGCACATATATTTTATACACATTCTGGATATTGATTAATTGATCGTTCATGTCTGACCATGATACAGTCGAGTGACTTTGACTGTTGAATAACCCTTAATTATCTCAGTGTTATTTCATTGGGCACAGGTGAGGTGATCTAACCTGTTGAAAATCAAAACTAAAAAAAACAACCAACATGCTTCATTTATCAAGAGAAAAATATTTTTGTGCCACCTGTCTTTTGAATATACAGTATATAGCGTGTGCAAATAAAGCATCATATAACACATGCAATATAACATATGGTATATAATTTTTGTATGTATATAATGTGTAATATAACAGACAGATACAGTATGTTATATATGTACTGTATATAACACATAGAGCCAAGTTCTCTTTTAGCGGTGAGTCAAGGTTTTGTACAACTACCCTGATGTCTGATATAAACAGGTCATACAGAACAATATGTTAACTGTTGTAAACAACAAAACCAAATAATGCAGAGCTCCAAGTGATGGTCTGGACAAGAGTGTCTAGATACTGCAGATCTCCGCTTGTAGTAACTGAGGGCAAATGACAGGAGCAACAGTGTTAAAATCCCAGGACATAATTTGCTACCCTGCCTGTGGACATTTCCTGAGAAGTCAACATGGGATACTGTTGGTATACTGTATACTGACAGCTTTCTTGCAAGATGTGAATGTGACAGTTATGTTGTGGATACCCTACACGTCAGATCTGAGCCCCACAGAAAATCCGTAGAATGAGCTGGAACAGCGTGTGGCATCCAGGGCTGGAAAACCAGTGAACAGGCACATGCTGGTCCAGATTCTACAAAAGGAATAAGTCTTGAAATATATTCCAAATATAACTTTTATGAGATATAGAATCCCACATGAGAGCACCTGCAAACTGGTGGAAAGCATGCGTTGTAGATGTATAAGCCCCATTGTTTCCAACAGCAGCCACGCATGCTACTGGCCTGTGACTTTTACAGCAGGTGTCCTGTTGAGACACATAATAACAAAGGTTAATTAGCATAACAAACGTACCTATGTCACATATATTAAATAAAATGCCTGTCCACCTAAAATGTTTTATTGAAACCTTGGTTATTGTTGTAGTTGTAATACGTTTCTATTTATTCTCATTATATTTGCTATATTTACACTAAAAACACTATCTACAATACTTGCACTGCAGGAGTTGTTGGTAATCCTTGCAGTTTCATTTCCATTGCATATTTTCTTCACTGGGAAAAGTGAATTTATTTAAGTTTTGCCTTAGCAATTCAGATAAAACAGCATCCTAAATAAAATAAGAAATAAGGGGCTCAACAAAGAAGGGTTTGGGGTTGGAAAACCAGTGAACAGGTGCATGGTGGGCTGGACTCTGAGAAGAATAGAGCAGAGTCGCACATTACGAGAAATGCATAAAAAGAGTTAGAGATGGAGAAAATACTAAATCAGCCAGCTCTGGTTTACACATATAGTAACCTCTCCCAACTCTTTTACTTAATTTCGTTCACTGTGTTACCCTAGGGAATCACCTACAGGAAGATATTTGTACTACTGACCGCTTGCATTTATGCCCAAAACAGGCCAATCCATAATCATGCCTCATGACATTTAGTGAGTTTAACCAACAAACTTTTCAGTGAACTTTCACATGACCTTTATGCATTATGCAGGCATGCTATTATGGGCTTATATGTAATCATGTAATTCCATTATTCATATCTGCGTTCAAAAATTGTGTCTTAATCATTCATGCTTCACCTTTAAACAACACTAAGCACACACACTTTTGTCTCTGAGAAAACTCCTTTTTTCTAAATGAAGTAAAAGTTGAGGAATCACTTTCTTTGTGAATAGAAATCGGATTATTAGTAACTGAATACTAGATGTCTGACATTAAATCCAGTTTCTAAAAACATTGATTCCAGAATTGTACTCTTAGTAAGAAAAGTAATTCAAAAATAAATTTGCTACAAACCAATAAGATGGCATCAATTCCTTCAGTGAGATCAAGGGACTGTATGTCATTCAATTGTTTAATCTAGAGATTGAAGGAAACATACAAGGAGCTATGCAATCACATTTATGTTTGTATACTCCAATGTTACAGTTCACCAGGCACCAACACATGGTAAGGAACTGAAATTGTTCTCCCAAGCAGATGCAAATTTGGTTCATAAGACAGAAATATATATATTGGAATTAGATTCTATATATGTAATCAATTTAGTCTGAAGTAAAGCTAAATGCTGGTGTCCAGCACCTGTTTTATGAATTATGAGCTCTGCGGCACTGTTGGCTTTGATCATGAAATTCCATTACCCCGGTGATGTGTACCTGCAGCATCATGAGCTGCATACAGCAATGTGTATCATGTTCAGAACAGTATCATTTGACTTCTAAAATAGGACAATTTGTCTGCACACTTTCAGTTAAAAGAGCTTATTGCATTAAATATTGATGATATAACATATCAGCTGCATCTCAGGGGAATAACTATGGTATGGTCTGCTTTTGGGTTTTCAATAACACATGCATGAGAACACTCGGCTTGCACATTTAAATAGTCTCTTCATAAAGTGGAAACATTAATGCATACATATACAGCTGTAGTTCTTGAAGGTCATTATCCAGCAGGTCTGAAATTCCATTTCAGGTCATTTCATCTCTGACCTTAATTACTTCATCAAACTAATTTGGATAGGTCAAATCAACCATTCTTTGTTCAGTTATCTTAATTGGTTTAACATGAAAATAACCTGCAAAAACATCAAAGGCTGAAGAACAGTGAGAAGCTAATTACCTCACTTTCAAAAGATTTCTGGGACTTTTTTCCACCAAGAATATTTACGAGCCAGTAATTGAAAATTATGTATTAGGCTCCATTTATTTAGAAAATACAATAAATGTTTTGCCAGAACAATCTCATTTGTGACTCTGTCACTTTTAAGGTTTGCTGATGAAATTAACTACTGATACATAACCAAGGACTATGTGGTGTACATAATTTCCATGAGAAGACATGGACAAGCTACAGAACACAAATATTATACACAATTGCTAAAATTACTTATTAGTAATTCAAATACATCACCAGGACTCTGTTCCTTCCTTCAGTCCACTGGCATAAGAATTATTTTACGTAACATCATTGAAGGTTTTTTCTGTTGAGAGTAAAAATCCTTTGAATTCCGGAATCCTCATACCATTTTTAAAGTGTTTATAAAGTGTTTCATAGGCTTTTATCTCCAACAATCTAAACACAGCACCATTTTATTTACATATTTGTGATTTTAAACAGGTCAGGTTCAGTTCATGTGGTAACATCCAATCCGGGAGATGAAGGCCAATAACCCGTCACAGCTAGGTTAGTATGCATACATGGTAATTTAGCAGCACTCTGATTGATTGGCTTGTCAGTGGTACCATGCATTTTGCAAAGATGCGAGGCTGTAATTACACAGCATCTCCATATTCTGCTTCACCACAGTTCACTAGGGTTCCAGCTTCAGAATCATCTGGTGACATCTCTCAGGAACAGACAGGGCTGCACAGAAAGATAGTTTCTCTATGCATATACACAAAAAAGTAACAGGGCAGCCTAGTTAAGTTGCAATTCTATATACAGTACTGTACTTTAAGAGTGGGTCATAGTTAGGAAACATTTTAGGCCCTGGCCAGTGTGGTAGTTATTTATCCAGCTTTAAGCTCATTGGGGTCTGGCTGTTAGAACACATCAGTGGTAAACTCCCTAAACCAACACTGTCAAAGTTAAAACATAAATATTGAAAGATTTCTTGACATAACAGGTATATTCGTGTTTAAGGATAGAATGTTCTCCTGACATATTTGGCAGAGTATGTGCTCCATTACTTTCTATGGTCACTAGCACTTTGGTCTATGTGCAGCAGAGCAGAACGTCCTTCCCATCAATCCATCAGTGCTGTGCAGCATCAATGTAGCACTTTCACCTCAGGTGGCTCACTGCCTTTCTCTTGAGTTCACCTGTGGAATTCAGGTTACTTAGCTCAAGCCTAACTTGACATTTGATTTTCTGTTGCCCTAATTTTTATTCATAGTCAAATCAATTGATATTTATTTTAAATATCGATTCCCTTTCTTCAGCAATTACTCCAGCACAGATAACAGAATTGCTGGGTGTCAGGGGTTATATTAGGAGTGGTGTACACCAGCACTAGTACTGCACTGTGTGCCTGTGACTAACTTCAACAGTGAAGAATTAAATCCAGTAGGCAAGTTGGCCTGAGTTTTAGCACAAGCTTGAGGAATCAATGATGCAGGTCATTACTGCGAACGTTTTATCAAGTGCTGAAAGATTATATGGAAGTGGTCTGCAACATCAATATCCTAGTTATATCCTTTTCACAAAACATCAAGAACAAAAAAAAAGAACTATGCTCAATCAGCACCAAAATATACTTTTGCTGAGAACTGCACTTCTGTGCCGACTCCGTAATAATCAGAACATTGTCATGATTGAACGAGAGCAGGCTTTGCTAATTGTTACTTGGAATAGTAGATTCCATTAACAAAAACAATGAGGTGTAAAGAAAGGCATGACCGATTTTATCCCCCTGTTATACCGCCAAACGTCTTCTTAATATAGAATAGGAATGGATCAGAGCTAATTATCCACCAGTCCAAGTATGAATCGAGGTAATTACCTCTGCAGAATTAGCACTTTGAAATAATATTGATTTGCAGGGCACTTTATTTACAAGATACAGATGGCCCTCATGCTCTATATTTCATTTTCTCTCTGCAGTGGTGCTTACTGCTAGCTCATGCAATATATCATAAATGAATCTGAAGCTGAGAGAGAAGTACATTCTTAGACTGTGACAAACATATGTGGCATTGCAATAAGAAGGGAAAAAATAGGAGGCAGCTAATGAAATAGAAAAGTATTGCAGGATGTCAAGTTAAAATATCAATGCTATTTCAAATCCAGCAGTGGATTTGATATATATATTGCATATAAAAATTGCTTTGAAAATTGTCCATATTTTATTATTCTGAGCTCACCTTTAACCAAATAAAGTTTAACAAAACTTTTTTTTCATTTTAGAAATTTAGCCATACTATGACAGATGCTGTGTGTGCATAGATTTGTTTTTTCTTGTTCTTTGTCAGGATTATTGCATCTCATTGCTTACAACACTGCCAAAATCACTTATATCAGAAAAGTAAAAAGACTGTGATGAGTGCAATACATTACATACAATTTATGGAAATTGTAAACAGATGTTACCTAATAAGATATGTATAATAATGTTTAAACAGCATTGATTTGTTGAAGCCCACATCAATGTGAGAATGACAGTATCATGTCAACGGTGCAGGGAACTCATCTATGTAATATGACAGCTACTTATTTTATAAATACTTTTAGTCCTAAAAATTTCATTGCTTTACCATGGGTGATCACCCTGCAACTCACAAGTGGCAATGTTCTGAGGCTAAGCAGGTGTTATCTTGGCCAATTTCTGGATGAGAGACCTACTGAGAAAGCTAAGGTTGCTGCTGGAAGAGGTGTTTGTGGGACCTAACAAGGAGTTAGGGAATGCACACCCTGTGGTCAGTGTGGGTCCTAATGCCTACAGATGACTTAATGGGAACACTTTACTGTAAAAAAAGGTGCTGTCCTTTTGATGAAATGTAAAACCGAGGTCCTCTTTGTAGTCATTAAAAATTCCAGGGCAGATTAGAGGATGTTACCCCTGGCCTTTACCAACTTTGGCCTGCTAACAATGCCCACTATTAATTTGCTAATTACCCTGTTCTCCTCCCCACTGATGCCTGATGTTTGATGGTAAGCACACTGGCATACTTTGTCTTCTATCATATCATCCGGGTGGGGCTACACACTGGTGTGTGGTGGAGAGGAGTTCCCATTGTGGGAGTTCCCATTATGGCCAGCAGCCATATCACCCTGCAACTCACAACTGGCAACCCACTGAAGCTCAGCAGGTGTGAGCCTGGTCAGTACCTGGATGGGAGACCTCCTGGGAAAAACTAAGGTTGCTGCTGGAAGAGGTGTTAGTGGGGCCAGCAGGGGGCGCTCACCCTGTGGTCCATGTGGGTCCTAATTCCCCAGTATAGTGACGGGGACACCATACTGTAAACAGGCGCCGTCCTTCAGATGAGATGTAAAACTGAGGTCCTGACTCTCTGTGGTCATTAAAAATCCCAGGGCGTTTCTCGAAAAGAGTAGGGGTGTAACCCCGGTGTCCTAGCCAAATTTCCCATTGGCCCTTATCAATCATGGCCTCTTAATAATCCCCCTCTATGAATTGGCTACATTATTCTGCTCTCCTCCCCACTGATAGCTGACGTGTGGTGAGTGTTCTGGCACACTATGGCTGCCGTCGCATCATCCAGGTCGATGCTGCACATTGGTGGTGGTGGAGGGGAGTCCCCATTACCTGTAAAGCGCTTTGAGTGTCCAGAAAAGCGCTATATAAGTGTAAGCAATTATTATTATTATTATTATTATTATTATTGCTGTAAAACACTTTGAATGAAGAGTCCTAAAAAGCTCAATATAAGTGTAAGGAATTTTATCATTTTTTTAGACAGGGACACTAATGTGCATCTGTTGTCTAATATGGTGTTACGTTTATGCAAAAGGTAGATTACATGTAATGCATAAATTTGCAGTAGGCCTAATACATTTCAAGTCACTTTAGGTAAGAAAACAAACAGACCACTTTTAAATTGAAAGTGTGGGCTTAAGGATAATATCTCGTTTCCTACCGACTACACTTTAAAGAAACAAGAGAGAATATCCAGAAGTCATTGACAACTCTTCCAAGAGTCAGTCAAGATAGAGCTAGCATCCATGGAATTTCTTATGTAGTGCATTAAATAAAGAGCATAACAAAAATCTCTTACAGAACCCAGTAATTATAGAAAAATATATCTAACTAAAAATGTTTCATGTCTAACAATCACATTAAGTTAGTGCAGCTAGTTCAGTGTTAGGTTCACCTAAAGGGAAAAATGTATTGGAATTAAAAGAGAAACAAAAGACATACAAAGAGGTAGATCACTCTACCTACTATAATCAGAAAAAATGTTACAGTTTAGAGATGACAGCCCTTACATAAAGGAAGTGTTTCCGATTCGATTTCGATTTTTAAGAACTTTATTTCCTTTTCACAAAAAAAAATACAGGACATCACAAATCAGAAAGCTTTACATTAATATACATACTTAAAACAGTATATATGATCACATCTCATTACATTTTGACACGGTAACAGTTACATAGCAACAATTGTCTTTTTTTCTGGTGCAAATCACATTCTTTACTTAAACATGATAATGTTTTTCACAGTTTCTTGAGATATTGACCTATGCTCTCTATTTCCCACAGATTTTCTGCTTCCTCCCTCCCTTCTCTCCACAGATCTCTGAGGTAATAGTTCTCTCGGGTGATGAACAGGGCCAGGCTACCTGCTGCCTTGACTGGGACCTCGATGCCTTTGAACAGCCCCATGTTCCTCACTCTCCACAGGGCGTCTTTCCCACTGTTCACCACGGCCCAGATCCTTTCAAACACGTCAGGAGGAAGTTTGACAGGAGAGATGCCGTATATGACGAAAGCAGCGGTCAGGGTAAATTGGGGCGAGAGAGCCTGCAACCAATCTTCAAACTGTGCCCAGAAGGCCTTAGCAAAAAAGCAGGACCACAGGAGATGGGTCACAGTCTCCTCCTCGCCGCAGCCCACCCTAACGCAGCGAGGGCTGGGGGTGAGGCCCCTACGGTACAAGAAAGTTCGTACCGGTAAGCACTGGTGGACGACACTCCAGGCTAAATCTCTGTGAATGTTGCACAGAAACTTAGAGGATGTGTGTTTCCACACCGTCCTTGTTTGGGCTGATGTTAAAATGCCCACAGGGGTCTGCCTATTGTTCTGGGGTGCAACAAAATCTTCCAGTTTTTGGACGCTGACATCTCGGAGGGGAATATGGCCAATTGGGTGAGATCTTAGAAAACTTTTAACTGTCCCATAAATTGCAGGGCATGTGTCAGAGAGTGGGACATCCAGCTTGGGTCTGTTGCAAAGCCTCTCAGCACAGAGGCCAGGAAAATGCACAGCAGCTTCGTAGCAATATCTGGGACAGACTTCCCCCTGAGAGTAGCGGCCTGTACATTATTTCTCTTCTGAGTCTTTCCTGCTTCCACTGCATGTCATGTAATGAAGCCTGCCTCATAGGTCCATGTAACATTAATACTGCCATCATCTTTGTTAAACCAGAGAGGTCCAACATTTATGGTGTGAATGGATACAAGAAGGACTGAAGGAAGTAAAATTCATTATTATTCTTTTAAGAGATCAATTAAAAACAATATTAAAATGGCTAATCTAGAACATAAACAAAACTGCTAGGTTGAGGATTTAACCATAAAATGCATTGTATTAGTAAATTATAAATGTGCACTACCATTGATATATTATCCTACATCATGTATAATTAAACTAAATATCCATCATGTACACCACAAACACTAAAATACCATACTTCTCCAGGTATAACTGGCATCTAGCATCAGCATCTATGTAACCTGGAATCATTAGACACAAATAAATTTGATAGCAAAACTAGTATGACAAGCCATTTCCGAAAAGCAATCCAGATATAAGATATATAACCATCTGTCAAGCACACAATTTAAAACTAGCATTCTGAATATTATGACAGATATGCAGCATTGGTGTACATAAAAGTACTAGAGTACTACAATAAATACCTGTTGTGTGCCACTTTTAGTCGTAATGACTACATACTGTATATACAATATATTAAACAGATAAGCACATTACTCTTTTTTGCTTCAGTACTTACTCCAGATGACAGATCTTTACTAAGAAAAAGACAACCCTCTTCAGCTCTTAATGAAATACTTAAACCTAACATAGAATTATGTGTCAACATGTAATTAAATGTTTAATCATGATACAGAAGTATGGTATCAGTCCCTGTTCAAAGTTAAATTAAGCCTCGATTTGTCAAGTGTAGGGTCAGATTTCCTGTGTATGCACGTTCTCTGCAAATCCTGATTTTGCAATTTCTTCCTTTTTCATTTCACTAACCAACATGCACTTAAAATGTTTGAAATCAATATAGATCAATGATTCTTCCAAGAATAAGTGAAAATGAACAGAATTCTCTTTTAATTAATAATGTAGGGTATTTATTATATATGAGTTGGGCATTTTTTAAATTACACCACAATGTATATTTAATGCTTTCGCAAAAGGTAAAAGCCCAGCTCATCTTCTATTATTGCTTACATAATATAATCACATAATCACATAGAATCTTTTGTGTTTTTCGGATTTTCATAAGAAATCCTTCTTCCCGTGACAGTTGCTTCCACATTAACATTATTTTGAAATGATGGCTCCTCTTAAGTGCAAAAGTTAGGTTCAATATTCACATTAACTTCACACTGTACATTATTCTTGGTATAAAATATGCACACATTCACACAAGCAAGGAATCAGACCAAGAACAATAATTAACATCAATTTAAAATGTTCTATTTGTGTGAAAGTTATTTCCCTTCAAATAACTTCAGAATGATTAAAATACATCAAGGCTATAAATCAAATGTTTTAGCTAATACATACTTGACTCTCTACATACTGTACACAATCACTTAATATTACTGCTGGCAACTTCATATTTAGACACCAAACGTGCAATGTTTTAACATCTATTCTCCCTTGTTGGAGGAAGAAAGGGTCCTGGGATTGAATATGGCACCAATGTGATGTATACGAGTATACTGTATTATTACAGATTCCCCTATCAATGAGCACAATGGCACAATAAGCTTCGGTAAGAGACAAACACATGAAACACAACTTACCAAAGTGCCGAAGGGATGATTATGGAAAAGAAAAAATAACTTTGCATGAACTGAATTCGACATTTGCTTATTGCCTTATCAGTCACCTCTAGCAATGAAGCACAGAGTGAAAAAAACTTAGACTGAATTATTCCTGTTGGACATTAATCTTTTTTGCTACCACCCTAGGACTAAATGTCAGGAATTGGGCCACTAATGTCTGGTGGCTAACTGTGACAATGCCTTTGCCCTTTACTAAAATCTTCCTGGAGGACTGTAAGAAGGTCAGCACTTTCCTATTGGAGCCCTGGGTCAACTGATCCACCTACATTCTTTTTGTATTTGAAGCTAGTGACTTATTTTTTTTTTACCCTTTCTAATAACCACAGCTCCTCATGCAGCAAGCCTTTCTTCTAGACTTTACCCTGCCTTCCTCTATTTCGGACACCGTCTCCCGATCATTCTTCTGTCTGTGCAGAGTGTGGCTTCTCGCACGTGCCACCTCCTCTCTCCACATGGAACTCGGGATCTGTCTTTTCTCTGAAGACTCCCTGTCAGTTCCTCATAGGGTGAAGCACTCTCCTGTCCTTCATTTGTCTCCAGATGTCATTCTGTACAGAGTTCTCTCATCCAACTCTATGATGCTTATCTTCTTCACATGTATCTTTCTCACACTTTGGACTTTCACTCCCCTCTCTCTACATCAGAGAAAGTGTGCTATTCCCTTTCTTCGCTGTGGTCTGGCTCGATACCCTTTTACTTGTCTGTCCAGCATCATTAACAAGCATTCACTGTTGTAAATTTCCAACCAAATTCTTACCTTGTTAACAAATCCAGGCCAGGTATTTAACTGAATACAACTTATTGATGCTTTACAAATAGGTAATACACTGCAAGTCCGACAGAAAAATAGTTAAACTGTCTGCATATCGGAAACTGGAGAGCTGTTTTAAGCAATACTTATTTATTTAAACCACTGACCCTCAGTTGAGGAGATACAATGTCTTCCAGATACAAAATGTACATCACAGCCTTTTAGTCAAAAAACATAAAAGAAAGAAAAAGCAAAAAAGATAAGAAACATACAGTACTTAGACAAGTGTCCCAAACTGCCAATGTGGGGATAAAGGCTGAGTACAGCCAAGCTGTGGACCTTTCAAGATGCAAAATATAATGTAGAGACCTTAACCAAAGACAGGAAAATAAATAGTAGGCTCTGTCCAGCTACGCAGAATAGCCTTTTTCATTGGAGTTATCAGTTAAGAAAATAAAATTGGTAGTGTTAACTTAGAGTATACAGTACATCATAGAGTAATAAAACTTCTGGGTATTGGAGGAAAATAGTATATAATACATAATACACCCTACATTTTTTCCCAAATGGATTAATTTTGTGGCTCTCCAAAAACGTGTAAATAAGTGAACATTACGCTGGACATGTAGAGCTGACAGGTAGGATCTGTTGATCAGACCCTGAAATGTATAAGCTGGTGCACAGGTCACCTCCAACTCTGGTGTAATGTTCCAATTAATCAACTCTCCTTTCCAAATTCATAGCACAGGGAGAAATGTAATATTGTGAGAAATAAATGTATTGTATACTGCTGAAACAACACCCCTTTTACCATAGGTAATGAGACCCTTTTATAAAAAGCAGTTTGCATAACAAGGTTGATGGCTTTCAGTCTTTAGAGTAGCATATACTTGTTTGTGCTTCCAGGAAACAGGACTATGCTTTCGATTCCAAGTCCTATAAACCACCTGCATTTTCTGGAACCATTCCAACTAGACTCATAATTAAATAGGCTAATTGAACCAAATGACTGAGCTGTTTGTTTAAATCGACAGTTCTTAAAAGAATTGGACAGTCTGTTACTTCATTGTGACCAGGATTGCAAAACACCTTATCTAGGGTAGGGATGAGTTTCTTCACTGAGAAACAGTGACTTCAGCAACCTCCCGGGTGCATGCACACTGGTGGTGACATCAGTGAGAGATGCTTTCTTCTCTTGGCTATAGTTTGCAGCATATCGTAAGGTTCAATGAGTGAGTAGGTCCAGAGGTGGAATAAGTTCCCTGTGCATCACAGGAGTTATTGTGAAACAATAAGCTATTTATGGAATGTATGGGTATAATTATTTTGATTATACAGTAAATACATAATTAAAATTGATCATTTCATTTCGTTTTGGAATTACTAGACTTCAGTTTCTCTCATGTGTAGAATGGAAAATCAAAAACAGTGCTAAAAACTAATTTGAATGGGTCAAGCAATCACCACTAACCCCAACAAGTCCTGGGTTACAGACCTCTCCTCATCAATGGAACAGGTGTCTGCGATTTAAGCTATTGGGCCCCTGCAGAACAAGGACGTCTTAGTGCCATTTAGCAGAATGCCACAGCATTGTTTTCGGTTTTGTTTTTTAAAATTGTGAAAAAATGGTCACAGTCCATTTATCAGCCAGCAGCCATATCACCCTGCAACTCACAACTGGTAACCCACTGAAGCTAAGCAGGTGTGAGCCTGGTCAGTACCTGGATGGGAGACCTCCTGGGAAAAACTAAAGTTGCTGCTGGAAGAGGTGTTAGTGGGGCCAGCAGGGGACACTATACTGTAAACAGGCGCCGTCCTTCGGATGAGCCGTAAAACCGAGGTCCTGACTCTCTGTGGTCATTAAAAATCCCAGGGCGTTTCTCGAAAAGAGTAGGGGTGTAACCCCGGCGTCCTGGCAAAATTTCCCATTGGCCCTTATCAATCATGGCCTCCTAATAATCCCCATCTATGAATTGGCTACATTATTCTGCTCTCCTCCCCACTGATAGCTGATGTGTGGTGAGTGTTCTGGCACACTATGGCTGCCGTCGCATCATCCAGGTGGATGCTGCACATTGGTGGTGGTGGAGGGGAGTCCCCATTACCTGTAAAGCGCTTTGAGTGGAGTTTCCAGAAAAGCGCTATATAAGTGTAAGCAATTATTATTATTATTATTATTATTATTATTATTATTATTATTATTATTTAGAGCAGTGCGTTCCATCTAAAAGTAGTAAGCAGAGTAATATTAATATCCTTAAAACAACTCCTTAATTGTACTATATCCTACACATATATAAATGGGAACTATTTGTTTAATGACAAATGCCTGTGAGCAGTGCAAGATCTCTTTTACAATGAAGCATTTCTTAGATCAGATGGTATTTTACAACTCACTCAGCACTCCATTTTCTTAAACACTAAAGCTGGGCTGCCGATTCAACTGCAAGCTCAAGGGATTCAGATGATACTTTCTTCAACAGCTAGATGAAGCTGAATGTCTTATTTTTTTAACGAATAACCCAGTTACGTGGTGGGTGATGACTGATGACTGAAGGAATATATTAACCTCTTTTGGTCTGAACACTGTAATGCTTCACATACATGAAATAGTTGGTTATTAGAAAATTCAGCTATGATAGACTGATGGCTCTCAGCAAAGGAAGGAATTCCAGAACAGATGTGCTAGAGGAACTTTGCCCACCACATTTGGAATTTATCTCTGTTTTAAGATGTGCATCTTCGGATGTGTCCCTTTCTTTTGAATAATAACAGTTCTTTTAATTTCTGACTATAAGATATATTCAATTGCAACACAGAGTAGTGTAGGAACAAAAAAATTAATATAAGAGGATCAGTTAGGTGGCTGTGATCAGATATCAGCTTCTGAACTTTGTGCAGCTACATTGTCATCACTGGTTTCTATAATGATGCACTGTTATGCTTACTTTCAGTATTTGCCAAATTAAGTGACTCACCGTTAAAAATACAATTACATTGTATGTAATGATAAATGATAAATTCTCAGATAATAGTAACAAACATTGCACAGTTTAATATTAAGCAGATTGGTCTAAAATTGAATGGATACTATACAGCTGATAAGCATAAGCTGAGTTTACACAGATGAAAATCAAAACGAATCAACAAAACCTTGATTTAGAATCTATGACAGCATTTAAAACTGGAAAAGCTGTCGATTTTTGTTTTGGAGCCCACATTGATTAATATATTGTTCTTCTTACATACAGTAAAAACAAGCCATCAAAATCAGGAGTTACTTTACTTCTTACAAAGTGTTGTTTTCCTTTGTTTGAAACCATATGCCATATGTAGAGCCTTAGGATCTTCTCATGAATATTCAAAGAAACATGCCCTGTGCCACAAAGAAAGAAGAGTAAAAATGTACTTGTTTCTTCTCCTCTTTATCTATTGATTATCCAATCATTTCTTCAAAGCACAGTACTCAGAACCAACACAGTACAGCCTTGGTTTGTTCCTGTTTACTTTTCTTCAAAGGTTTGGTTATTTGATAAGACAGACACTAGTGCAGTATACAGGCTCACAATTTATTGCCTGTGTTTTAGGTTTCACTCTTAGTTCCTGTGTTATATACAGCAATTTCAGGTTTGAGCAACATATAATTATAGTTAAGTGCTCAACAAGAATTCAGTCCAAGAGCAGTAATTCACAAGTATTTAATGTGCTTTTAAAAATCTGTGCTCTGTTTTTTGTCACCGTTTACGAAGCACACTTGAAAGAGTTCAAGCAAGAACAAAAAACAGAATTCACAAACTATAAGACTAACTGAGATGCGTAAAGGGTAAGATTTCCATACACATGTATACAGGAACTTTGTTCCTGCAAAGAATATGATCAAAACTAATTCAAACAAATAAGTCAAGATAAGCAAAGAAATGGGAATGAGAGGACTGGAGTTAAGTGATTCTTCAAAAATATCTTCTTGATTTCCTTGGATCATACAGCAAACAAGCAGCACAGGCCTCTAATTAAGTAAATGATATTTTGTGTGCATATACAAAGGTATATGCAACCAGAAGTATTCTTCTCTTCCTCTGCTCCATGTCTATCTAATTGCTCCTACAGTCCAATTTTTAATTTCTTCTACCTTCCAGGAGCTTTGTGTGATGTCCCGTGGTTGGTAATTCCATTTTCCCTCGGTAAATATCATCATAAATGGGAAATGACGCCTTCGCCCCGCAGTTTTAGCACTTGCATGGTAGCTATTTATTTCAGACTAGACAGAGGTCACTGGCAGCCTATATTCCCACACATTCAATCTTGTTAACTAGACCTTTCTATCCAGAAAAAATCATCTATGATAAATTTTGGGTGAAGGCAGGCCGGGTGTATTAGCACAAGAGACCAGGGAGACCTATTTGAATTTCACTACAAAGCTCCTCAGGAAAGCACCTTCACTTTAATAATAAAAGGGAATGGAAGAGCAATCTATTTTTTCTGCCTTTTAAAAATACTGCACACTTGTCAAAGTGTAGTTTTCTGATATTTCAGACAAGCATAAGTGGAGATAAATATCCACAGGTTTCTTAAAATGTCTAGCTTTGCTCTAATCATATTTAAGCAAATAAGTTATAAAGGTTAACTAACGAGTTATACAGTAGGCAATGTAAGCAAAATTTAAGGTTGTATTGTCACAGCACCCATCCTATTATCCCCCTGAATATAGCAAGATTATTTTGTATATTATTTTTAAGCAGAAATATATATTGTTAGCTATGCAAGCCTACATTGTTAAGTGTATTATTAATATGAATAAGTGTATACCTTGTTCCTGTAGCACAGTAACCAAGGCTTCTACATTTCCAGTGTTCAGTGAAGTCCAATGGAAGTGACCCGAAATGATGCTTAAACATTTAGGCCGACAATGTCTGCAAAAGTGCTTCTCAAACTGAAAAGAGCGTGTGTTTGGAAGACGAGTTTGAAAGGCGATCCCATGCCCTCGATGTCTTTTTTGGTCACCTGCAATCATCAAAATTGTATTTACTGTATTCTGTAATTGTTATTTTCGATGTCACAAGCCACAGTTTTGGGGCAGCCTTGCTTAATTGGACAGATTAAATAGTTAAGTAGTTCAATTCCACATTATGAAAGTCCATTTTATGAGTAGAAAAGCTGGTGAAATAAACGTTGGACGTTGAAGTTGGACATATGTACCACTACTCCCAACAGCAGCAAAAAATTGGAACAACAAACAAGAGTTCAGAATTTACCCACACAAAATGCAGAGGATTGTGGGTATCTGGAACCAACTCTCTAGTCAATTGGTTAAAAATGAATCTGTGAGATCTTTTCAAGATGTAATTTTTGGATCATTAAGCTACAACCATCAAATGAGTAGGGTGGGACAAATGGCCTTTACTGTTCTTACTTTAACTGAAACTAAAGGGAAGTGCATTTAAAACCGAGAACAGGAGCTACATCCTTACACAAAACGTTTGAGTCAAGAAGATGAAGCTGATACCACTGCTTTTTTCAAGAAACAGCTGGATGAGATCTTTGGATCAAATCTCACTACCAAATGAGATAGTTAGGCTGAGTGGCCTCCTCTCCTTTGTAAGCTTTCTTATGTTTTTAATGTAAGAGTAATCAAAGTGGGAAAAAAAGGAGTTGACACGGATAATAAAGATGCAAGCAATACAAATGCATGTACAGTATTATGCACATTCTATAATTTCCGATAAACATAGCTTGTGCAGTTCCAAACCTCAATACTCCTAATTCTCGAGATCCAACATTCAAATGTGATGAATATTGGAAATCAGAACATCTACACCAGATATTTAGGTATTATTCCTGTGGTTTGAAGCGGAAATGTATTTTGATTTTATGGTCACTATTTTAACTTTCGATACATGACATGAGTCATCTTACAAATTTAGCCATTCTAGATATTCAAAAGCAGACCTTTAAGAAGCATCTCTTTAGCTTTTGCAATTCATGAGAGACAACATAACTCAGAACTGAATTTAATTATTAAAAATGTGAACTGAGAGATTGCAGTGTCAGTCAAATAGACAGAGTTTAAAAGTGCCTTCTTGTGTATATTAATCAAGCTCTGAAGACTCAGCAGAAATTCCCAGTAAGATGAAATGAGATGGAAACTCAGTAGACAATATGAGTGTTGCTATTTGCACTCTATTACAGTTTAATATTTTCTTTATGTGTTCTGATGAAAGGGACTCATTTCTCCATCACGGGCTTTTCTTGCTTTTTGCATAGGTTTGCAATACTGTTCAATTGTCAAGCTGATTTATTCATTTATTTTTAAACATGAAAAAATCCAAGTCTAGTATAATGTTTGATGTAGACATATTTACCATATACCTTTGTGTGCCTTATACTTTAGGTATAGAGGACTGGAAAGATATGTTTATGTATATACAAAAACTCACACAATAAGCATTTCTTATATTTCCTATGATCTCTTTATCTTACTATGAGCCCTTGTATCAAAATCATCCTGAAAAATTATGGAATTATCCAGTTTCTCCTTAGAACTTCCTGAGAGCCTGGAAACTTGAATCTGGATGCAATGATTTGCTAACTGATGTTGTTAGCATGCAGAACTTTATGATATAAAATTGGCTTCAAAAGATTCAGAACATTTTAGCAGCCTTTTTAAACATTATACGGACATTATAAATATCTTGAGATGTGCTTGAAATCTAGTAGTGTTAATGTATAAATGTACATATTTTCCTGACCTTCAGAACCCAACTAATGCAATTTTTACAGATAAAATGGTAAGATTATTTTTGTGCGCATTTAACAATTAACATTTGATTTGCTGTGTGATACACCTGTTTCTGAGTCACTTTGACACTGATGTCTCTGTAGCTTGGCTGAGTTGGTTTAATGAGCACTACTCTAATTATGCCCTGTAGTGTGATATCACACTCTCAGTGAGGGAATAAAAATATTTGAATCAGCCAAGCAAAGCTGTAAAAGAGCAAAGGAGTTCCAGAAATGCTTCACATTAACAGCGGGAGGTGTTGCAAGATAAACGCAGCCAGTGTTAACCTGCGACACTAGGCATTTGTCAGACATTAGTACAGTCTCTCTGCCCTGTGTCCAGAACAGGCTGCAACACTGCCCACCATATGGAGCCATCTTTAGAAAACATGTTTGAAAAGCATCACATTTTTAATGCAGAGCACCATCTCCAGCAGAACAACCCAATATGCTGCAGATGCAGATTTGATGATGGGTAATAACTAATAAGAAATGAAATTCCAGGCATTATTACTGAGCATATAAATCACAGTGCATTGCTGAAAGTGCAATGCGTTTTAATAACAATAATGTGACAAAGCCCATCTGAAAATAAAACAGGAAAAAGATTCAAATTGTGGCAAGAAAAAACTTTGCATGAAATGTATTATTTTTTTCAAGGATGTAACTTTATTTAATACTATATTGAAAATGATCATTCTATCTCTACTTTATCACTGTCCACATTGCTCCCCATTTGCAAAAAAAATGCAAAACCGACAGAGCAGTTTGCATAAGCTTGTTCATTATTTTAATTGATATATTCTATGGAATCGAAAGGTTTAGAGAAAAGGGTCTTAGCTGGCCAGGAAATATGTTTACACATGTCTATGAACTTAAATAAAATCAGTTCATTTGGAAATGAACGTATTGGAAGAATGCTGTAGGTTATCCATTTTCTTTATATGTAATTAAAGAAAAAAAATACTACTAATAATATAAATATTTAATAATGTAAAATATATGAAAACTATAATAATCTATTATTAGCTACTAACCAAATGATTGTTCTTGTTCTTGTTTTTTCATTTTTTAGAAAAAAATGAGATATTTCATATCTACTAAAGAGAATGTAGCTGTAGCATGTAGCATGCCTGACAAAGAACTAAAGAACTAAAGGAGTTCCCATCTAATTAATAGGTTTTATTTAAAGGAAAACCCTTGAGCAGTCAGAAAATGACTAAGCAATGTCCCTTGAACAACAGCATAACCATCGTCTAGTCTCATCACATCAGACCTCAGAAGCTGTACAATGTCAGACCTTCCAGGATAACCATCATTATATAATCGTTAGACTTTTACCAATTCAAAAACCCTAAAACTCTGCTCATTATAAAATGGGTATTTTTTTCACCTAAAATCTCCACCACTGAGCATTTTCTCCCCATTAATCCCTTACGTGTACAGGTTATGCTGATTACTAATTCCAGAGCCAAACAGAAAATGTGTTTAAACTCACATTTCAGTCCTGCAATTTACCAATTGATATATGTGCATATGGCCATGACCAAGAAATTCTGAACCTGAAATCTTCCTTTCAACAAACTGGAACATAGTATACAATATTGACAATTATTTAAAATAATTGTTTAATAATGGTAAAAATATTCTTTACCCAGAGTACAATGAAAGAAGCTTTGCTAAACTGGGACAAAGGGAGGATGCAACAACAGCCAACTGCCTTTTTAAGGAATTTTTAATTTAAATTTTACAGGGTAAATAGCTTTATAATTGAATAAAGCCATTGCTATGTTGAATGAAATGCCTGTGAATGGTATGGTGAATGGTATGTTGTGAAATGCCTGTGAGTTTGAAACCGAACAAGGCTGCCTCTGAAACTGAAAAAAAAAAACATGACATGAAATAAAGAAATTAAAAACATATTAACTAAAGTAAATAAGGATCTGGATTTAATATCAATACAGTACATACTACTTTACAGTAAAGTTTCAAAACCAGTACATTAAATTTAGAACAATCTAAAACAAAATCTTTACCATCAATTAGAAAAAACGGTCTTTCAGCAGAAGAAAAGAGGCAATTCTAAAGATAATGCAATAAAATATACTACCTTATCCCCAAGCCTCCAGTGCAGCACATCTCTGTCACTGGAATAAAATGTGCATCTGTACCATGAGGCAAGACTCCATTTTAATGATATTACTTATTTAGCAACTACTGTATCTTGTAAATCAAAGTTTTGTAATGTACAACTACAAGGGTAATATTTGCCAACAGATGTGCATCACAAAAAAAACAGAAGGTGAACATCATTTACTGATTAATTGAGATACTTACACAGCTGATTTTTTTTATTTCTGAAGATTGAGCTTCCAGGGCTTAATAACATAGATATCTGGCAGGCAGTGAAGCACATCTATTTAGCCTGATTTGTCTCCAGTGTAAATGAGGGTAACAATGTCAACTGTCAGCAATAGTTATCTATGCCAAGCAACTATGGGAAACACAGGTTGATTTCCTGGTGTGATCTCTTAACTTGCCTTCACAATTTGAATATCATTCATTGGTGCCAATACATTTCTGTAGCAACCACTGAAAAGATGATAGTGAGGACTTGAAGTGTTACTTAATTACTTACAATCAATTAAATAGATGTTTGAAGAGTTAAATTAATGTCTATCCAATATTAAAACAGCTAAGTATTCCTGGCAAGAATTATGGCAATCAGTAGCCTATTCTGGAAAAATAGGGAGCAAGGCTGGACTCTGGACAGGACACCAGTTCACTGCAGGGCGCACACAGACATGGACAATTTGGAGACAACAAGAACCCTGCTTCTGTTGTGTGATCCTTGCACCTATTTATTATATAGAGTTTCCTCATTAAATTATGGAGCTAAGGGGACACAGAATAAGTCATAAGAAACAGAACTGAGTCATCAAGTAACATCAAACATAAAAAATATCAGAAGATTTTTTTTATTTTCTGACAACTATTTAATGTACTGATTTAAACATTCTGCCTTAACTTTAAAAGTTTAAAGTAAATGCAATGTGATATGTAAATGCTGCTAGTAAATAATCTGTATTTTTTGCACAACAGATTTGTCAAATGGAAATAATATAAAATGCAATCTTTGTCAATTCATTCTTATCATAGAGAGAAATAATAAAAGGTTAAATGTTTAGATACTTACAAAGCATTTGCTTAAAAAACACCTTAACTCCAAGCTCCTGAACCATAGCTATCTTTGATCGTGTTCTTTGATCGCATTCATTCAAAGTCTCAGTCTCACATTTCTCTTACACAAGCACAATGGTAACCAAAAACATCTTCTATTTCCAGTACTGTACATACTAGTCTGCAACCGTACAATCATGTCATAGAAGAGCAATGCATTTAAATAATGCATGTGTGGGTATGTATTATGTATTATCAATGTGGGAGATGAAATCTGATAAAATGTTTACACAAAGACAGGAACTCCAGACAAACAGAGGTCTGGAGATATCCCTACAGTGTAAATGATTTTTGTGTCATCTTCTTTTACATGTTCAGGGGCCAGCAATATTAGTTTAAGGTCTACTTTCATCCAATTTGTTTATGAAACAATCCAAGTACTCATATGTGTGAGAAATCCATGTATTTTCACTGTGTAATGAGAATATAAGATATTTTAGTACAAGTAAATTAAGAATAGAGGATCTGTATTTGTGAACCCATCAATAACTCAAGACAAACAAGTGCTGTAGTGAAATAGTCCAGTGACATCCTTTTTTTCCACTTTTTAATTCTCTGCTCAGTGTTAGGTGTGTGGCTGTCTGATGGATAGTTTAAGCAAAATTCAATGAACAGTGCACTGTATATTTATGCAGAGCTTTAGACTATAGGAATTCTAATGGGTTTTGTTAAGATTGATGTCATGTGTCCTATCTTTAAGGTGCTTATATATGATTCTGAATTACATGGTTCATTAAATCTAACTATACCTTTTTTTCAGATTATACTGGATGATAGTTCTTCCCTGGGAAGTACCTGGGTACATGGTCACTTAGCTCCTTTTAGAAATTTAAAGTGCAAAGTTTACTTTTGAGCCAAAATCTAAGAAATTCACCACCTGAAGCTTTCCCCTGTTGCCTGCGTTTCAGGAGAAACAGAAGACCTAGGAAAATATTATAAAGCTGATATAAAATATTTGATTCATTTAGAATGGATTGCACCTTAACAAACATATGTACAATTTCAAAAATGTCCACAGAAAAGTTCAATTAATTCATTGTGAAGAACAAAAGAAAGGTTACAAATGAGAGGATGCCTTTTGGTCCATGGAGACTGCCTGCTTAATAGAAGATAACCAATTCAGAGTTCTCACCCAAATGTTTCTTGAAGGAAGGCAGAACATCAGCTTCAACAACTTGGCTGCGTGGTTGATTGCTTATTCCAGACTCCCAAAACACTTTGGACAAAGAGTGCCCCATTTTCTCTGTTCTTAATACACCTTTCTCTTAATTTCCACTTGAGTGTTATGGGTCATGTTTCACTGCTGATCACAAAGACGTCCAGAGAAACGACTTTGTCAATGCTTTTTGAGGATTTTGAAGACTTGAATTGGGTTTTCTTATAGTCTTCTCTGTAAATTGGTAATTTCAAATTCCAGCCACATCAGCACATGAGGCCAGAGCCTATTCTGGTTTCCATGGCATTAAGCAGGTAAGAGAGCACAGCTCTTCCCCCCTGGTTTGGACACCAGTCCATCGCAGGGATCATCACCAGCTACAAGAGCAATTACTGCCACAGGGACTTGAACCCACAACCAACCATGCAACCTAGGTACTGTATGAGCCCAGCAGTCTTCTCTGTGTAAGTCTTTTTGCCTTGTAGATGTAGGACTTTCCCTTAATCCCAGGACAATATCACTCTTCTCTGGACTGAATCCAAAGCAGCAATATCTGTTTTGTAATATAGCATCCAAAATTGCATAGACTATTCTGAATGAGGTCTTACTTTGTACTATTTTAAAATAATATTCCTTGACTTAAGTCCTATGCTTTTTACTATATATCCTAACATTCTGCTTACATTTCTGCTGTTTCCCCACATTATCTAGATGATGAAAATGACGTGTTAATATAAACATCCATCTATTTCATAAATGATTCGTTCAAGGTCACTGTCCCCTGTGTTATACAGTATTTATAATTTGTGTTTCTTCTACCTGCATGTACCAGGAGTTTGCCAGTCTTGAATTTTGTTTAAATCCTTTTGATATTCTTTTGTCACTTCTATTTGTAGATGAAGTTAATCCTGGTTTGGTATCATCTGCAAACCTGACTAGTTTCTTAACGATACCAGAGTCTGGACCCCAGGTTTTTATAAAAAAAGAGCATTGGCCCCAAAGCACATTACTGTGGTACTCTACTAATCTCATCACCCCTTACCTAAACACTTTTTTCTATTCTCCAATCGGTTCTCAACCAAAAACATTCATTACTTTGAATTCCTAACACCTACAATTTAAGATATTTTTATGGGGAACATAATCAAAAGTAATCATAAAATCTAAATATACCATATCATTATGCTCTTTTTAAAACCATTACTGCTGTTGCCTTTTCAGAAAAATCTAAGACAGTTAAAGCAAGACCTTCCATATCTCTCGCCTATTCTAAATGCCCTAGAATCGTGCTGCTATACACATGATTCCTTAGTTTAGTTTGAGTTATCACTTCCATAATCATCCGTGTAATAGAAGTAAGACATACAGTACAAGTCTAATATTACTTGGTTCAGTTTTCATCCTTTTACAGATGGGTGCTGCAATAAGCAATTTTTCAGTCAGTATTACCAATGTCCTGTGGTTGTTGTTTTGACTTTTGTCAAAGGCCTTGAATAACATTGCTTGGGTCCTTAATCATCAGGCTCTGGAAATGTGTTTGTCTGAAATGCTTTGTATGATCTGTTACACCTGTTACTACCTTTTCTGTGCTAATACTGATATAGAACTTTGCTAACCATGAGAATGTTTCCTTTTGGTAAACACCTGAGTTAAATACAGATTATTTATACTTACAGTGGATATAAAAAGTCTACACACCCTTATTGAAATTGCACGTTTTTGTGATGTAAAGCCAGAAATCAAGATAAATCATGTCAGACATGTTTTCATCTTAATAGGACCTTGCAACCAACAAAATTCAATAGTAAAACAAATAGTGCACACTTATGCAACCAGGGTGTTGTATGTTTTCTAATTTCAATTATTTTTCCTAATAATTATCCATTTGTTTTCCTCTTGAATTTTGTTGGTTGCAAGGTCACATTGTATTTAAGTATATTAAGAAACATTAATATTAGTATAATGATTTAATTTATTTATCTCATATACTTAATTAGTTAATTAACACTTGTTTTTTTTTTGGTGTCTAAATGTTTCCAATTACCACTGACTCTCTCAGAAATATGATACTTTCTGAGAAAAATAATATTATCTATTTTAGCTGCCACTGGAATTTGTTTTTCTCTTAGCTTGTGTGTTTGTAATTTAAATGGACTCCATTTTTTGGTATATATTTGTCTGTATTTAATTAACCTTTCTTCCAGGGGAAATGCTTGTAAACAACGTTTTGTAATAGACATTGTGACAGACATACTGTACCCATCATATCAAGAATTAAAGAGCTCTACCGAGATTAAACAGCTCTATGAGGACCACTGCCGTGGTAGAATTCTGGCCATCACAGAGGACAGTCACCACCCTGGGCATGAGCTCTTCACCCCACTGCCCTCAAGGCAAGAGATATAAGAGCATACAGACACTTACCATTAGATTCTTCAACAGCTTCTATCCACAAGCAGTGAGATTGGCGAACACATTTAGCCACCCCCCTCGGACCACACCTACACCATCACCATCTACTGTACCTCATTATGATTTCTTATTTATTGCACATCTCCAGTCATTGTTTACACGTCTGTATTGTTTACATTCAAACTGTCTACATGTTTACTTGTACATTGTCTACTGTTTGTTTGTATATTGTCTTGATGCACTGTTTGCACTTTGTTTTTTTTACTCTTGTTTTACAATCGAGAGACTTTCTGTAAGTAAGAATTCCATTGTACCAGTACATGTACCGGTTACATATGGCAATAAAGTTCAAGTTCAATTAAGAAGGTCCAAAACCCCTACTTTCTGTTATCTGCTGTTTGGACAATGTGACCTAATGGCCCAAACGGAGCTGCTCAAACTTAATTATTAAGAATAAGTTGTTTCTGTCAAATAGTGTGACATTGGCTGCCTGCATCTCTGAGCCTTTACATGCTTACTAGAGGTACTTTAAATATTTTGTTTAGAACTTGCCACAGAGCTTAATATTGACAAAGTAACCTCAAACAGATCTGTTTTCGGAAGAACAATTATAAAATATGAGATACCAGAGGACAGAACAGCAGCTGTGCTGCACTGCAATATACAAAAAACAATACGTCAATGAACATTTTGTTCCCTCTACTGAAATGAAGGGAATTTGAGAACATTTTTGGTTACAGGCATTTCTTGAAATCAACTCAAGTAATAGATGAGGGATTATTCTCACCTCTTCAATGTAATATTCAGCTCTTCATGGTACAGTACATCTTGGGACTTTCATATAATCTGAGCTGCTGAGTTTCCCCCACGACAGAAGTCCACCCGAGATGTCAGTTTTACAATTTGTCACAAAATGAGACACTGTTGTAAAAAAAAAAAAAGAGAGCAATCAATTTTAATGTACGCAGTTGCTAATGTAGCAGATGGGAAATAAATAAATCAATGAAAAGCAGCACACACAGTTTGAATGCAGAAATATAAATGGCTCTATTCCATTAGAGTTTCACATAAATTAAAATTAGAGACTTGTAACTAACTATAAAGCTGTCTCCTGTACTACGAAAAGCAGTTCCTAGAAAACCTTACTTCAAATGATAAATTAGATACTTTAGTATTCTGCCAATGCGCTGTCTTGCAAGAGTTTTAATACAGAAAGGGAAAAAAAACAAATAAGTAAATGCTGAATGAGTCAGAAAGACTTGGACTAAACTTGAAATAAAATCAAATATTCTCTGCAATTTTTATAGAACATGAAGGCCTCAGTAAAATGTTATTTGACAGCGTGTCAGCTGATTTGTTTAGCTTGCAGTACTGTATATTCCAGTCTCTACTAGGTATAGTAAGGAAAGAACTGTATAAATTGTCACTTACATTTTCAAATGTCATTTGTTGTTTTGAAATTTGAAACAAACAAAACTAAAAATAAATTATCATTATAATAATTTTATTTGATTGCTGTACACGTATGGCATGCATTTTTGGTAATTGTTTCACACCAGCCTGATTACTATGCTTAAATGTGAAATACTGAGATTAAATTTGGAGAACTTGAAAACAAAATACCAGAGGAGTTGAGTCAAGTGGTTACTTGTAAGATAGTAACTTGTTTTAGCTTTCAAATGCAGGGAATCTCTCCCAGTCTATTGTAGAAGCAGCTCTAATGGAGCAACTGTTTCAGGGAGAGAAGAAGAGCAGGTGTTCACATGAGACTCAGCACACTGAATATCTAAATGTCAGATCAGCTAGGTGGGAAGTTAGACTGGTCTTAGAGACTCAGTTTATACTAGGTAAAATGTTTGAGTTTCTCATAGGGTTGCAGTGAGAAGCGGAATGGCTCTACCATTTGTTAAAATGGAAGAGTGAGTTAGACTTCATTTATGATTAAGGGGAAAAAGAAGAAATGCATCACTGCTCTCCCATCACTTGAAATTAGGATGACAGGGGAATCCCATGAGGCACAAGCAGGTTACAGACCAAGTCAGACTGGGAAGGGTTTTTTTCCCAGTTTGGGTTCGGCTTCAAAACTGGTTTCACCGGAGATTTCTCCAGGTTTATTGTAAAGGTTAAAGAAAATTGGAAGTAGTTACCCCCTAAAAGAGGTTCAGACATAGTGTAGGTCTTCAATCGCCATGCTATGAGGCTAGGGGGACAAGCCACGGAAGCATTAGCTAAAATTCTGAACATACTTTGGATATAATATTAATGGAGCTAATTTTGGTTGATAACTTTTCAGGTATACTGTATAAACAACTAGAAGAGTTTTCAAGATACATGGAAAAAATTTAGCTTTTTCAAAATCACTAAATTTTGTTTATTGAAACGGAAAGCATCTAAAGAGTTCTATTCAAGTCAGGTAACAGGTTGAGGAAATAAAAGAAAGTATGAGAGGGCACAAATGTCCTGGCCTAAGCTGCCCAGCTGATATGCAGTATGGTCTGACGCTACAGGCGGGGAGTATTCTAAAAAAAAATATGTGGAAGGTCATCAAGTGAAATAATTGCAAACGTGGAATACTGCCATAAGAATCCCATATTACATTTCATTCCTCAACATACTAAACAGCTGCTACCCATAAAATCCTACACCCCAAGCAACTGTATACTGAAATAATATAAAGGTTTAATTAATTTCTCATTCTGCAGCTGACATCTTGAGTTCACAGGAGCTTGTCCTGTGCTGCTTTTGTTGTTACACCTCAGTGATATGGGCTAATCATTGTCTATCCACTGACCTGTGTAAGGTCAGTGCCAAAAACACTGTTGTTGCTTCATGTCTAATTAATACATAGAAGGAATTCAAGGGAATGCAATGTAGAATATTAATTATCTGCTTAAAACTTTAATAGCACAATAATGCTACATTCCTCTCGACTAGGACCTCCTATTTCTATAATACTACAACTCCCCAAGCCTGTCTGCTTAGTTACTTAATTGAATTCTTAGCTAAACCATAATTATTTTTTTCTATCTATTGAACTCAAAAGGAGGATATTTTATGTTTATTTCATTTAAATGTATGTTTTTTTTCCACACCAGAGAATTGTATTGTCTTAAAACAAAAGCATATTCAAAGCAGCTCTAAAAACATTATGTACAGTACTGTGCACTTTGTAGGCTGGAAAATCGAAGAAAGTAAAGAGGTGGCTGAATTAACTGAGGCAGGGACACGGACTCTTTCGGTCAGTTAAACAGGAAATTCTAAGTTTAAAGTAAGAAAGAGAAAGAGAAGCTCCTCTTTAAACAAAGAGCAGTAAGTGACTGAAAAACACCCAGGGATCTTTTGCTGAATGAGATTCTTAAATTAGTAAACTAGTAGTAACCCAATGAGAAACACAGTTTAATCTCTTTATTTTGTACAGTAACCTTTCTTATGTTCTATATTCTATCATATAAATACAAGTTTTTTTAGAAATAAAATTTAAAATAATGAAAACAATTCACTGCATTCTCCTCTCTCTGCATCCTTACTTTTCTCATTTTCTGTGTCTCGTTCTTTCATTCCTCCTTGTTCTTATTCTTCAGTTCCAAGTGCAGAGTCACCACTGAGCTTCATTTCATTTCAGTTCTGTAAAACCTTGCTGCACCTTACTTCACTAAGGTGCTATATTGCTCACTGCATGTCTGGATACAGTATAAATCTAGAGTGCATAGAAGTAAGCATGAAGTAAGCATAGAAGTGTATGAAATGTTGTGTCCTGTCTTAATATTTCTTATTGAGACAGGTTGACAATCAGCACTCTTATTAGACTGTTGAACTCTAATAGGTTAAAATCAACATACTTTTTCATATTTTATCAATCTATCATTTTTTTAACTGCTTCACTCAATTCAAGGTGGTGGGGGACCCGCAGCCTTAATTGTATGTGCACCTAAAATTAATAACAAAAATTCTAGTGTAAAAATATTGGCTACCAGTGACAACATAAATCACTATACAGTAAACTGGTGAGAAAAAAAACATAACTGGGAATTCTCTGCAGGATGACTAAAACTAGAACACCACCGGCACTACTTTTTTTTTTAGTTGCAGCCACTGACAATTGCTGAAGATATTTATTATGACATTATTTTCTTAAGTTACACAATTGCTTTCGCTTTGGAGAGCAAATTGTGTGGTTGAGTGCTGCGGAAAAGGTGAAGAGCTGATGTTTTGCGATACCAAGAGAGATAATTTTACGTTTCAAAGAGCCTAGAGTGAAAAAACGGTTTTGTAAATCCATTTTTACAACTGCTTTTAATGATCTAATTCACCCCGGTCCATGATCACTTGAGATTCAGTTTCTGTCGCATAATCTTTAGTGTGGAAATACTGCTTTGTCTTTGGAAGCATTAGAACTTGAGGACAGTTATGCATCATTTCTAAACAGGAAAGTATCAAATGCGCAAACAAATGCGCTTCTAAACGTATACACTTTCCTCTTCCCAGAAATGTCAAATACTAACACCCTGGCTTATAGCACAGAATCTTTGTATTTCAGAGCAGTATTAATAGCTGTACAGTGAAGTGGGAAATTAACTTGCTAAAATAGAGGTAGGCATTTTATTTATAGATGGACAAGAAATAAATGATAACAAACTGAAGAGAACAATTTATTGCAGGAACATTAAGGCATCTATGTAAGATGTAGATGTTTCCCAATAGGGACAGGATTTATTTCAGAATACAAAGACAAACAATCCTCCCTTTGGAAATTCCCTTTTTATTTCTGAGCCATTGCCAAAGACAATGCTTGAACTACACATTTTTACTCTTTCAACCTAAATTATTTGTATTTACATATAGTGCCTTGCAAAAATATTCAGCTCTTGCCATTAAGTCTAATTTTGTTGAATAAAAATGTATACAAATTTCTTTATGTGACTAGTTTTTATCATAACTCGAATGCTCACACGTAGCATTTTTGTGGGTGAAAGAAATTAAATATTAGCAAAAACTAAGACCTGAACTAGTACCAGTATTTTCCTGCTCAGATCTAGGATCTGGAGTAGCGATCAGTTAACTACATAAAAGAAAAATACAAATAGCAGGGCATAGTCTGCATTTCACTCAGATAACAAGATGTGGTGAATTCTGGTAATGTAAGAAGAGCATAAGAGTTATAATAAACAATTACAAATGTGAGGTGCCTGTTCAGCTCATCTTACTTATTCAGCTACTGCTATTCAAACAATCCCAGAATTCCTTCAAACCATTTTCTTAAAGGATTCGATGGTGTCAACTCCATCAGTGTGGTTAGAGAACTGGCTCCCACTTCCACAAACTTCATTTTCACATGCGTCTCCAGCTCCTTGAAACATTGCTCATCGCGTGGAATTTCAATGCCTTTCAGGATTTTGAAAACCTATACCAAGTACTATAACTAATCTTCACTCAACTTTTTCTGTTTCCTGGAAATCACATCAGACACGGTAGATGTAGTGCCACCTGACCAGGCAAGCCCTTGGATCATATGACATGGTAATATCCAGTCAAGAGCAAATATATTTATAACGTAAACTATAAGAAGATCAGTGATTGAACCTAAAAGTGCATCAATTCATTTCCATGTCTTATGTTTCTTTTATAACCATAGCTATTTTGATTGAGCGGTATTGTGTTTTAGCAGCCCCTGTCCAAACATGGGTGATCATATTGGTCCCGCCGAAAAGAAACCCAGATGCTCTTTGGCAATCTTAGTTCAGACCCCTTGTAAGATTAACCAACAACTAAGGATTGAAACTGAAAACTCTTTAGGTCAATTGTTCATAATACTTATACAAAAATACAGCAAAATACTGTATATGCATTTCAGGCTTTCACTCTTTCATTCATTTGAACTTTAAAAAGGGAAAGCCACCCAGCCTGTTAACCTTGTTTACTTAACACCAGTTCATAGGATCCAAGAACCTTATTCAATCCTTTCTTGAAGTACCCTGTGGAGTCAGCTTTATTTGCACAATTGCTTGCCCTGTTCTGCAATGAGTCACTTGCCAATACCAGAATTAACAGAAATGAGATAAGCCATGTAAGCCTGCAGTATGATGAATATAGCAAAATGGAACAGCTCGGAGCACAATAGAAACAACTTACAGTAGGATGGAGCACTGCATTGCTAAAAACAACTGCCACAATTTCAGGGCTTGTACATAAGTAAAGTGAAGCAGATACTAGTACTTTATTAACATTTTACTTGAGGGCAAACAACTCTGTCTGTCCGTTTCCTGACATAGATTTTCTATTTTAAAATATCTAATAAGCATTGACTGGTGGGTGACAAACTGCTGTATAAATACCTGCTAAGTGTCTAAACCAAGAAGGAATTTAAATCTGTGATATTCCAAAGCAGATAAAAACTAATCAAGACTGAAAACTGCAAATCGAAAGTGTTCTTATCATTTGCTGAGAAGGATTAATTAGTGTACCTTTAAGCCAAGGAGATCCCGATAAACCAAAGTAGAAAAGTCAGACCTTGGATTCACAATCTTTTAATCTCAAGCTTTTTTTTTGCTATGGGTTAAAAACTCTTTTGCAAGCCAAATAATTAATAAAACACCCCTTTTATCTTCTGACACCAAATTTACGCTGCTAGCTGACTTATCAGTCTAAAACTTAATTGGGATGCATCACAAAAGTCAACAGTTTTGTTGATTTGTCTTCCACCAAAGAAATGAAGCATATTAAGAAGCTTCAAGGACTCAGAGAGGATAACACACTGCTGGATTAGAGAATCCCATCTCAAATCACACATTCATATTCTTGCCTTCAATTTACTTAATGCAATGAATTCAGAGCTGTCAAGAAAGGCATCCACTTATTGAATTACGCCAAATAGGCTTAGCAAGGGTCTATTAATCCTAAAGTGTTTATAAGTCAGAACAATATTTTTCTAAAAAGTACATTGTGTACTTTGTAAAGAAAAAGTACTTCCTCTGAAGCCAGAAGATCTCTCATCTTCTGCAATTCTATATCCAGCTAGTGCTATCATTCCTTGTACTTTTATTTCCCCACTGTCATTGAAAGCACACCCCACCACTTTAAGTGTACTATACTTATGTTCACCAAAGAAGAAAAAGTCACTAGCACCTTGCAAACAAATATTCCAAATATGTTCCTGTGAAATAGTCTCGTCAAGGGTGGTGTCACTTGTCCAAACAGACATAGTGGGAAGTAGTATATGAGAGGGTCTTAATAAGAAAAGAGTAAAGGAAAGAAACTTAGCTTGCTTAAGTTCTTTAATACAAAATATCATATAGCGAGAGGGAGTGGGGGGGGGTGAGTGTTCCCAGGGAACTCTGTAGGTTTGTGTAGTGGCTCATATCCTTATATAAAAGAAAAAGGAATATTCTGCTGTGTTTGTAGCTGTCTGCTCTGTCACACTTTCACAATAGTATGTATTGCCCATGATTACCATTATGGGGAAACAAACAGCAATTACCTGTTAAAGAGAAGCATTGTGAAAGAGGAGAGACAGCTGTAGAAAACATTTCGGTTTCAGTTTAATTTGTTTCTCTGAGGCAGTACAGTGACACTGTTATTAGGATTGCTGCTAGGCCCTGGGTTCAAAATCACTTTGCAATTATTTTGTAATTCCTGGGGTGCTATCTGCTTGGGGTTTGTATGTTCCTCCAGGTGGTCTGATTTCCACACACAGTCCAAATAATTGCTGGTAGTTTCTGGATTTGAACCCAGGCCCTCACCAACCACAGAGTAGTCTGGGGATTTGAACCCGGACCCTCATCAACTACAGACCAGCACGCTACATAAAGGCTACATGGCACCATTATGCTAGATTGCTAAAGAAAAATAGAATTTAGCCAGCCTAATAAAACTTCTCTTATATACAGTGCATTGTTTTAGTTCACGATGGAAATAATCTGATGATTTTTTCATGCAATTCAACATGAATGTATGCATAGTCAAAACTGAAAATATTAAATCATCTCTACTTACCCAAAACGTAGTCGGTGATTTTCTTAGCATTGTACTCGTACCAGTCCCATTTTCATTTGGCGGTCGCCAACAGATCATAATGGTCTGATAAGGGCCTGTCAAATATGGAAAAACCATACAAGTAACCTTTCAAGTACACCTAAGAGAAGTGAAATGGTATGAATATTTTCTAGCCTCCCTTTTAGCGTTATCTACAACATACTGAGCGTTGTATATGAGCATTTGACGTTGCTCTCGGTTTTCTTTTTCGTTTTGCACTTCTGTTTTGTCCGCTATAGTCCAAGAGTTCGCAGGTGCATGCCAGCAAGGCCTGTACATCTTCACATATGGAGGGCTGATCGTCCATGCTACTATAGCTTCGTACCTTTAAAACGTGTGTCAGAAGACTGGGTGATAAGTAACAATGTACTACATCATTGTTTCAAATATTATTTGAATAATATTTTTTTAAATGTCGTCACAATTCTCTGTTTAGATGTAGACATTGTTACCCTGAATGTAAATACTTCAGGATTCGTAAAAGTCGCGTTGAGCTTTTGTTTACCAATAACCATCTTTTACAAAAGGGGGTGGATGTTCCAAAATAGAATGAAAATCCGTCTTAATTGACATTGGCGCTTCTTTATTTCGTGTATTTTCATAATATTATAATAAACTGCTTTAGTTCGCTTACGCTGACTTATTCTGTCTCCAAGGATCAAAATAGTTTTGGAAAGAGGTGGAGTTACACTCCGCCGAGCTCTACCGCTAACACACTGCTCGTGTTGTAATAGTACGGTCTATCTGCAATAAAAATGGTAGCTAATTTAATTTAGGATAAACTGTTACAGGTGACCTTACAGGTGATATAGGTATAGCACAAACTGTTTTATTTCATTGACTCTTCAATGAGGGAAGAAATTGTTACGAATGTTCGGGAAGTTAATTGGATATGGAACATTTTCCATTATCGCCTGCTTAGACATTCAACATAACATTTGCACAGAAACGGAGAAAATTGTTTGAGAACATAATACAGGGCGCTCCTAAAATATGTCTAATGCTACTAGTTTAAACAAAAAAGTGCCTTAATCGTGTTACAATCCATGGTAAGTGATTGAAGTGCAGAATGTATTCCACATCTATCTAAATGATTCCTTATTACAGGTGGAACTCACGTAGGGCAGACTTGCATTGGGAATGAAGTATGTACCTAATGTATTAAATAAGCCAGTTATATTGACGAGCCCCAATCAGCACAATGTTGATTTAGAGCTACCAAAATCTTGACTAGAATTTTATGAAGTAAGTGGAAAAGCACTTTATGGGATTATTTTGTAATATATATACACATTTCACATAGACACATCTTTTTTTCTGGAAAGCTCATGTTTTCTTCATATCATAGTTTTCCAGTTATAAATGGCTTAAGTCTGAATTCCCCACAGCTATCAGTGCATAGCAGATACAATATTGAGCTAAAGACCTTTAAGCTATTGATTCCAGTCCTGGGTTCAATTTAAGAGTGAAGCCATGGTGTCACATCATACCCAGATGAAAGTGACATGATCAACTCAGTGTCAAACAGTATTTGGAAACAGGGAAGGACATTTGAAATGCTCAACTCAAACAAGCAGCATTGAAGCCCCTTTAAATCTTTGCATTAAACTTTCATGAGATTTGTGGTACTACTTGCACTTACTCTGCCTAGAAGACTAAAGCTTTCATGAATGAACTTTGAGAATTAAGAGTCACACTCCGTGTTTAGAATAATTAATTTCCGTGTTTAATTTCCCACATTACCATATTTGGAAGATGATCCAAAACACAGCAGGGTGATGATACCATTTTCAGGGATCTATTCAGCTTACTGTCAGAAGAACTTGAGCTTTTCACTTTGACAGACTTTCTACAGTCATAATGGAGAAGAGAACAGAGATCGATGTGCTCTCCTAACTTGACTGACTGGCAGCATACGTACTGTTTGAAATTGGATTTATATTCCACTGCTATCACTATAGATGGCAAAATTTATTCAGTATAAAATGAAAACAGAATTCTTAGAAATAGTCCATTTGTAAGGCTATTAAGGTGCATGAAAGAAAACCATTTTTTTTCTGGTTCGTATTTAGAGCATTGTCTAGTGGTTCTTTCTTCAGAATTCAGAAACGTTTTTTCCACAGCCAAACTGTGGATATCCTGGTGTTTGCAAGATGTAGATTGTGCTGTAGTATTAAAAGTATCTATTGCGATGATGACCTGAACAAATCGACAGGCCATGTAACGAATTAATATTAAATTCAATTATCATGACAGTGCGCTAATAACTCATGTCATGAGTCCATCACATGAGGACATACTGTATTTTGCTATTTGCATTTCACATACTGTATTTAATCTTAAAATGGATTGACATTGTAAAAAGGAATCATCACTGAAACGTATTTGGTTCACTTTTTAAATTTTCAGATACCTCAAGCATTACTTTGGTCCCATAATGAGTGGCACAACATGTGGGGTAGCACAGTCGGTTTCATTGTGTAGCAAGGATAAACGCTAAGGTTTATTTTTAATATGTATTTTAGTTATAATTGTGTTACTCTGTTTCTCAAATGTTCTTTGTTTTTTTCAGTTCACTCCATTGTTTACGTATTTGTGCATCCATTAAGGTATGGTCTAGGTAAGTTCTACGGTGCAATTCCTAAATGGATTTTTGAAACCAACTCTATAGATTTCTGATAGATCCCACTTCTTAAAAATGTGTCTGTCATACTAGATTTCTTTTGTGTTCCCAAACATACTTTTAAAATGCTCTTCAAAGTTTTGTCAGAATCATCCTGCTAAACAGAAATTAACATTATATTAGGAAAAACCAATTATGCTGATAGAATATTTTTCAAAGCACTGACCATTAAAAATGTATTTAGACAGGGGCTTGTTTTAACTTCAAATGCTAAGAATGATCAGTTTATCCCTGGTTCATGAGCTCTTTAAGAAATGCATGTTGTGAAACCTGAACATAATGTGTTCATAACATTATTGAAATATAATGCAGTTGTAATGTAGTATTCGAGTTACTTTGTTTCATATATCCATGTAAATAAGGGGTTGTCATTGCAGTTCTCTTGGGCTGCAGGGTCTTTTCAGGGTTTTAATGGCACATCAGGTGCTAATTGATAAATACTTATAATACCCAAAGAAATCTGTTCTTTTTGTTCTGGTGAGAAGTGTAGTTGCCTGTCTATGATATTGATTCTATTATAGAATATTTTGTTGCATTGCGACTAGAATAAAAGAACACAGTACATTGGAATAAATATATTTACAGAATGGAAAGGTGTAGTTTATACAGTGCCTTGCGAAAGTATTCGGCCCCCTTGAACTTTTCCACCTTTTGCCACATTTCAGGCTTCAAACATAAAGATATAAATTTTTTATTTTATGTGAAGAATCACCAACAAGTGGGACACAATTGTGAAGTGGAACGAAATCTATTGGATTTTTGAAACTTTTTTAACTAATAAAAAAATGAAAAGTGGGGCGTGCAAAATTATTCGGCCCCTTTACTTTCAGTGCAGCAAACTCACTCCAGAAGTTCAGCGAGGATCTCTGAATGATCCAATGTTGTCCTAAATGACTGATGGTGATAAATAGAATCCACCTGTGTGTAATCAAGTCTCTGTATAAATGCACCTGCTCTGTGATAGTCTCAAGGTTCTGTTGAAAGCGCAGAGAGCATCATGAAGACCAAGGAACACACCAGGCAGGTCCGTAATACTGTTGTGGAGAAGTTTAAAGCCGGATTTGGATACAAAAAGATTTCCCAAGCTTCAAACATCCCAAGGAGCACTGTGCAAGCGATCATCTTGAAATGGAAGGAGTATCAGACCACTGCAAATCTACCAAGACCTGGCCGTCCCTCTAAACTTTCAGCTCAGACAAGGAGAAGACTGATCAGAGATGCAGCCAAGAGGCCCATGATCACTCTGGATGAACTGCAGAGAACTACAGCTGAGGTGGGAGAGTCTGTCCATAGGACAACAATCAGTCTTACACTGCACAAATCTGGCCTTTATGGAAGAGTGGCAAGAAGAAAGCCATTTCTCAAAGATATCCATAAAAAGTCTCGTCTAAAGTTTGCCACAAGCCACCTGGGAGACACCCCAAACATGTGGAAGAAGGTGCTCTGGTCAGATGAAACCAAAATCGAACTTTTTGGCCACAATGCAAAACGATATGTTTGGCGTAAAAGCAACACAGCTCATCACCCTCAACACACCATCCCCACTGTCAAACATGGTGGTGGCAGCATCATGGTTTGGGCCTGCTTTTCTTCAGCAGGGACAGGGAAGATGGTTAAAATTGAGGGGAAGATGGATGCAGCCAAATACAGGACCATTCTGGATGAAAACCTGTTGGAGTCTGCAAAAGACCTGAAACTGGGACGGAGATTTATCTTCCAACAAGACAATGATCCCAAACATACAGCAAAATCTACAAAGGAATGGTTCACAAATAAACGTATCCAGGTGTTTGAATGGCCAAGTCAAAGTCCAGACCTGAATCCAATCGAGAATCTGTGGAAAGAGCTGAAAACTGCTGTTCACAAACGCTCTCCATCCAACCTCACTGAGCTCGAGCTGTTTTGCAAGGAAGAATGGGCAAGAATTTCAGTCTCTCGATGTGCAAAACTGATAGAGACATACCCCAAGCGACTTGCAGCTGTAATCGCAGCAAAAGGTGGCTCTACAAAGTATTAACGCAAGGGGGCCGAATAATTTTGCACGCCCCACTTTTCATTTTTTTATTAGTTAAAAAAGTTTCAAAAATCCAATAGATTTCGTTCCACTTCACAATTGTGTCCCACTTGTTGGTGATTCTTCACATAAAATAAAAAATTTATATCTTTATGTTTGAAGCCTGAAATGTGGCAAAAGGTGGAAAAGTTCAAGGGGGCCGAATACTTTCGCAAGGCACTGTATCTGAGTATTTGACCCAACTGAAATGTCTAAGTCTTCACATGTTTTTCTGTTCAGCAGATATACTGTGACACTGGGTCTTGCTTTTCAGGACTGTATAGATGAATGAAGGCTTATCATGAAAATGGAGCTGTATCAATGTGAGCAACAGTATCACCAATTCTTGACTCTAGAAACTGAGCAGACCTAATCAATTATCAGTCACTCAAGGCTGTGGGGATCAGCCTAATTAACTGGCAATTGTTCTGAGACGTAGTTCACAAAGGGCTCTTGAAAAATATTAAGATTCGTACCGGCAGTTACAGATTTTGATGGCTTGTCACAGAGGGAGTTTGGTTAACCTACCGTAAATAAGAACAGGCAATGAGCTGGGAAACTAAAAGAGAATCAAGATGTATTTGTTAACAGTGTATTACACTTTATTTCAGGAGCCTCTGCTTTACAGGAACATAATTTCACAGTTAATTTAACCAAAAAGGATAGATTTGAATACCACAGGAATAATTTTCATTTATGATACATAATAAAACAAATCTACATTGAAAGTTGCTGTGGACCATTATATTTTCACCAAAAGTGGTTAAATGAGATTATAGTGAGAGTTGTTCTATGTCTGTGTTTCCAGTCACTGGAATTATTTTCTTTCCTCAGATTTGATAGCAACTGCCAATTGTGTCAAGAGTAATAGCTCAAGATAAAATATTTTTGGTGAATGGTCATTTCAGTTTCTGAAAGTTTATTTTAAATTCAGGACATTGTATTTCAGTACAGACCAGGGATATGGAGAGCAGGCAGTGCACCCCGTCCTACACCAACAAGAGATTAATTTAATACATACCACCTACTGTACACTGGGCAAAATGGTGTGACAAAATCTGTCTGCTCTCTGCTATGGACATGTGTGATTCTTAATGTCTATTCTGCTGAGTTTGCACTGAAATCAAACAAAAATTACACCCACTCTAAACTTTCGTTAGTAGAATTGTCATCTTGTCAGAACAGGCATTTCTGATGGTCCATTGCTACTAAACTAATACCTTAAATCACAAATGCCAAATATCTATGACATTGCTACTAATGTTCTGTGATATTATTTCTTTAGGTTTTGTTTGTAATGTGCTTTCCAGAACTTCTGCCTTTAAAGTCGTACTCATTGAAACTAGATCCACACCAGGATCTCTCAATAAAAATTCCACCCAGTGACAATATCCACCTCATTGCTGTTGTTTTTAAACTCATATTTCACTGATGGACAATTATCATATGAGTTATTATAGTATGAACTTGTAGAAGGTACACAGAACTTTACTCAGAGACTGAGATCCAAATGCAAATACTAGTAACATTCATTTGTCTGCTGCTTCAGTAATACAGACATTTCTCTGGCTGGATTTAAATCCTGTTTGAAAGCAGTCAGATATGTTTACGTCTATATATTGCAGGTAATTCTATTATTTACATTTCTTAAGTTTCAAGGGATATTTTTTGTTTGTTTGTGCTTTAAAATGTCTATATATGTTGTGCTTCACATTCAGATGGCTTTATTTGACTTGCAAACATCTGCCTTTTCAGTAAGAGTTTCATTTTTGCTTGTTCCACCTATCTAAAATTCTGCAGAACAGGAGAATATTAAGCAGACTAGCCTAAAGGCTTTTGTGCTGTTATGAGAAGAAAAACAACACATTCCAAATTGGAAGCAAGACTCATTTAACCTTGATAATTGCTTGATTATTTTTCTTTACACTCAGGCAGGTTCCAACAATGTTTGATATATAGTGGCAGATATTTGAAATTAGAGGTGCTAAGCAAAAAAAATGAACCAGTGTCCTTTGTTGTATATATTTGGAATTATTTTCTCTTCCAACATCAGTTTGATGTTGCATATAGCAACAACTGCCAGATGGTTGTGAAGGATGTGAAGACAACAAAACAGTCTGTGTGTGTATGTGTGGGGGGTTCTGGTTTATTCTCCTGTCAAGCTTATAAGTTAATAATAAGCTTCTATGAACAATCTGAATGCTTAAGAACCCCAAAACAAAACACCATTTTTTCTCTGCCTGCTTAGCCAACAACTACTTGATTGAAACTTAGAATAATCACCATATTATGCCTTTTTAAAGGTTTTCAGGTTTCAAATTAAAGTTTTGAAGTTAGCTGAAATTCCAACTTTCTAAGGGCATCGAATGCACATTTAAAAAGCCTGATTAAGCAAATTATTACTCCAGTCAAGGTTTAAAAAATAATTAAAATGCTTCATTTGGGAGAACTGGGATTGGCCCTCCTCTAGGGTAGGGACTGGAAACTCAACTCTAGTCCTTGTGGGCTGAATTCCTGCAGGATTTCCGGGTATATTTAATTGAATAAGTTATGAAAACTTAAGGAAACAGTAAAGAAAATTAAATAGTCAATTTTAAATAAGTGATTAACATCAGGAGTGGATTGAAAATCAAAGGACCTTCATTTCTCATTCCGAGTCAAAGGCAAACATTATCCATATGCTATCACACCTGACAGCCTGTCTTAAAATAAAATACATTAAAAATACTTTTAAACTATCCAAGATTCAAATAAAACAGGATTTACAAAGTCATACACGTAGAAAAAAAACAAGCTGAAGAAGGTTAAAAAATCTGAAACAAGGTGCAGTCTGGCTATTTACTGTACATGTTTGGTTGAGAGTTTCTATAGACTATGTTTTTCAACATATAAAAATCACAAAACAAAAATGAAACTTCTTTTCTTTGTTGCCTAATCCATGCAAACTCAACATCTGCCTTTTAATTAGCTTTTTTAATGAGAAGTCTTACAGGAATAGTGTTAATGCTATTTATATTCATGGCATCATAACCTTAGCTGTATAATAACCCACTGTCTACACTGTCTCCCACTGTTACATTCCTAATTACATTTGGTGCTTTGCTCATGCTTTTCATGTTTTATCAGAATTCTCAACACAATTCATAATTGTTCTCTCTGGTGGAAACCCAGGGGGGTTTCCAGTGCTTTTTTTCAGCCAGAAAAGATGCCGTAATTCAGAAGAAAGCCCTGTGTTAGCTGCCTTTCTCTGATTTACCAAACTTATGATCTAAATGTTAAGACTGTAATCATCTTTCCAGTTGTCATGATAAAGGGTGTGGCAAAATGAAATGCTGTGGGAGAAAATAGAATTATAATGTACATATGAATAACACTTATAACACTACAGTTGGCTGATACATGAACAATATGGTCAAACGGCAGAATTAGGTGCAACAGAGCTTGTGTGGAACTGAGCTTGCGATAGAGGGTTACAGGGCTGGCCTTTTGGTAAAGCAGGTTATCCACTGTTAGTAGAATGGTGCTTTTTGACTCTTAAAGTGTGTGTGACCATTTTTGAATTCTTCAGGAGAATAGATAAACTATAAAATGAGAAAAACAGCAGCCTTCTTTCTTGATAAATTTGCTACTTTTTCTTTAAGTAACTCATGTAGCTCATTTCATTCCAGCATCTCTTCTTCAAATGGAACAAGAAACATTCCATTTATAGAACTAGAACTAAAACATGTAAACATTCTTGAGTCTGTTAATTGCCTTTCCAGTCGTATTGTTTATCTGGAGTTTTTCCTTATTAGTTAAATACATTTTTTCTTAAAAACAATTTTAGATGTCAGGTAATCCATGGAATTTTGTTTTAGAACTGACATTAATTTTTTAGCATATACTCATTAAGTGGTCTCAAGGTCCAATGACAGCAATCACTATAGCTCCAACCCATTGAAACCAGTTGTGAAGATGGTGAAGACAAAGTTCCAGTCTTGTTTTATACCCCATGTGTGGTACTAAATGGGGTAGCAGGATCAGATAAAAGCACTATTATCACTCATCCTAATGGTCTACTGATGAGGAAAGCTAATAGGGTAGACATTAAGACGACATGCATCAACAGGTGCCACATTCTAATGTTCATCATTTGAGCTGTCTGATTGTTTACTGCAACCATTAGTCATGGTAGACCTCATTAATGCTTTGTTGTTAAGGGAAACATGTGCACAACTTTGTTGTGCATGAAACATGTGTATCATGACATCCTCAATGCAAATGACATTTTATGAAAATAATTTATTTTAATTCAGATTGGTAACACACAAAAGACAAGTACAATGTACAGTGACATTTTGCATTATCCAATTTACCAGCACACCACCTCTATCCCCAATTTCAACCCCATATATTTATTAATCGCTAAGTTCCGATTTGAGGATTTAAGGGGTGGGTTTTACTTCATACAATATGCATGGTTGGAGAGCCATGCAAGTCATATAGGTAAGGATATCAAATGACCACTATTAAACTATTCAATCTAATCTATGTTCATCAGCTGGTTCCAATGTCTTCATCAATAATTTATCGTTCAAGGTTTGTCCACAATTCTAGCGGTTGTTATCAGTCAGCAGTCTCTAAAGTTTTCTGCATCATATTTTTGCTGTTGCAAGTGGTAGGAATGACATCTCAGGTATATATATATAAAATGTCCTGAAATATATATTGCAGAGGTTGCAGATATCAATCTGCAACTATCAAGAAAAAGACATGAACGCTTTAGCTGCAAAGACATGACAGCTGGTTTCTGTCAGCCATGCTGCGATTTTTTTCATGAATGTCATTTTTCATTACAGTGCACTCCCAGTCGTAAGGTTAATTTCGGTTTGCAGTTGCAATTTGCTGTGGTTGGCGTTACTCATATCCCAGTAGGCCTTTTTTTGCATCTCAACAGCGTCTTCCAGTCTTACAACAAATGTTGCTATGTACACAGTTTTATGTGGATGTATCTTGAATGTGGTGGTTTAATCGGTGCAGTGATTTTTTTAAAGCTAGGCAAAAGCAGAAAGGCCTTGGAGAGCACCCCACAAAGAACGTGGGCCACTTTTTAAGCAGCTTTATGAATCCATAGAATTACATCTAAAGATCAATAACCTGAGTGTAATATGCTCTAACAGCTTACAAAACAGATGTTAATGTGCATACACAAGCTAGCATCACAGATGAAATTAGATGAAATTATGTACTGAATATTTTGTGAGACAGCAGTAACATATGCTTAATTAAATCAGGCAAAGTGGTGCCTCAGCAAAACAGTCTGCATAAGTAAGAAAGTTAACTCTTTTACTATGGACACTGTTTAGAGTGACTCAGAGGTAAGTCACTGGCTGTGGTCATGACATGGAAGACATGTTTGTTGCACCTGTTCAAAAAGAGGTTTCTAGTTGATACTGATTGATTAAATCACTATGTCATAGGCCATAACTACGTTTCATGCTGTCCTCAAAATCAAGTAAAAAAATCCTACTGTTAATGAGAATTTTGCAATGATGCAGTAGTTTCTTCTAGTCTGCTCAACAGCTGAGATATAACTACACTAGAAATGTACCTGGCAAGTAAACTCACTCTTTAAAATATTGTGTATTTCCTTCAGTTTGCTAGACTTGGTACACAGCTAGAACTACAATAATGGATTTTGTTTTTTGAGCAAACTGTTTCAAAGACTTAGACACTGAAGCTTTCTGACAGCGAAATGTTGATTATTTATATACATCATTCTGTCACGGACAGTTCTCAATTCTGTTATGTGTAGTAATTGTGCTGTGAGGTGGTCTTAGAATTGGTGTATGAATGAAAATAATACTGCCTTTTGTACATACCTGCCACTCTCAATCTCAAATATACAGCCAACCCTTTTTGAACAGTAGATGTGAATGCAGTTACAACAATGTTGGTAATGTCCGTCACAGCAGAACTAATACCTTGCCAGGTATTTTCAATTAAGTTCAAAGAATCTTAAAGGGAAGATAAAAACCTTCACTAAGTCAATTGGTAGGCAAGGACATTGTGGCATGCCTTACATCAAAAGAACCTCATATCTATGTATTTTTTAAGTAAATATGTGCTGCTGGTTTAGTTTTATATTTTTTTCAGCATCGCCATGACAATGGACATAAATATGTTGTTAAAAACCACTTCTTACCCAGGAATAAAAACAAAACATCTAATAAGAGAGGAAACACATGTGAACACATCTTTGGTAAATGAGATTTGGGCATCACTGTCTCATAAACACCACTCGGAACGTCAGAATCCGCACACTGAAGAACCTAACCACATTAAACATTCTGCACATAAGAGCTTGCAAGTAGGCATCAGAGTTGATAAACACCTGTTGGTTAATTACTTAAGAAATTAAATTGTACTTGTAGGAGAAGCAATTCCTAGCCCTTAGTTCAGACTCAGCTTCTGTCTGTAAAAATAATCGCTGTGTCTTCTATCTACAGAAATGATGATGGAAGCAGGTGATGTGTATACAACATTTTATTTAATAAAATAATTAAATCATGTTTCTTTTCAGGAAAATAAATGGCAAGGATTTCAAGCACTAAAAATCATTGACTGAAAATGTCTAATGACTTCTTCAAGTTCAAGAATTAAACACCATGGATCACGAGTGGATATTGAGTGCAGGTGTACTTAGGATTGAAAAAAGAAGGGACTTCTCACAATGAGTTGTTGAATTCCGGAAGATTCCGGGATTTGTTTGTTGCTGTTAATATAAAGGGATTACTGACATCTTCTCATTCTTGAAAGTCCCAATCTGAAGCCCAACATTTAAGTGTTTTGCTCCTTTAGCAATTGCACTATGAAGTGAAGACTGTTAACTTTCTTCCTTATATTCAGGTTGAACATTTTTACATTCATGTATGCAAGCAACATGCTAGAGGCAAAACATGACATTCATAACTGTAATAACGAGTGAACACATTGTCAGTAATTAAGATGAACAACCCAGAGTCAGCATCCCCCAGAACAATCTGTCACAGGTCATTTGGAAAATAAAAATGAGCACCGTTATCACTACTTTAAAAGAAACTAAACTATAACATTAATTTAAGAAAACGTTAAGCACTTTAACAGATATTTCAGAAAAAAATGATATACCTGAAATTTACGTACACATAAGAAAAAAGAGTAAAAGGTAAATGCTTTTCATTTTTATTTTTGAAATATTTCTTTTTAATATAATAAACTGAATCTATTTTTTTTTCCTAGGCAGGATTCTTTGTATTTGTCTTCTGGATAGGAGGCTGTAGGCAGCCAGAGTTTGAGGCCAAACAGACATTTAGCTGTGCAGGCATGCAGTCAAACAAAATGACACAGACCTGTTTTAAAACAATCTTTCAATGCCAGAAAGTAAAGCAGTCAGGCTGAGACAAACAGACCTAAAAGAAATAGCTTGTGATTTAAAACTCCTATTGATATGTTTCCCTCAGGAGAATATGGACATTATGTTTGAATAATTAGATACTCATAGTATGCGGCTTTGGGAAATCATTATTACGGAACAAAAAAAAACACTCATTAGCTTGGTTTGTTGCAAAATTGCCATGAGGGACTATTGGAAGTGTGAGCAGGTTGGGTCTTTCTGACCCATGTTTACTTGACAAATCAGATGTAATTGCAGGCTTGGGCTTAATGAATTTGCTGAAAAAAGGATATTAATTAATGGTGGGAGGATTCATTGCCGTATTTCACACAATCCATGTTGTGCCAGTTTTCATCAACCTATTATTATTGAATTCTACTCCCGCTGCTACTGCTGTTAATAACATGCTTGGCGAAAGTGAAATCAAAAGAGACATGACCTGGTCCTAGTTAAACAGAGATGATTAGAGCACATTTATTTGTTCAAAATGCATTTATGAATTAGAAGAGATTATAGACCTGCTAGATTCCATGTCTCAGAGTGATCATACATTTATATTATGTTAATGCTGCGACTACAAATATCTCAAGAATTTTACAGAACAAGGGTATATTGCAATTTCTACATATCATAAAACAAGAAAGAAAAAAGGTTATCATTTAAAGAAATATACCAATAATAAAGTGAATTTATAAAACAGAGTATATAAGGCATACCAAAAATGGCAGAATATTCCACAGTTGCAGAGCCTAATGATTAATAATCCTATTTTTTTACTTTAAAAGTCACAGAGGAGTCCGTACTCTGATTTAAAAACAGAATTAAGAACATCCATCCATGTTCTAACTTTATGTTTTATTTATTACAGGGTTGCTGGGGAGCAGAAGCAACATGCAATAGGCACAAGGCAGGATACATCCTGGATGGGACACCAGTCCATCACAGGGCACACAACAACAAACACACTCACAATTTTCCCAGAAGCCAATTAACAAGTCTTTGGGCTGTGGGAGGAAACTTATACAAACGTTGGGAGAACAAACAAACTCCACGAGATACAGTAGCACCCCTGGAACTGAATCCAGGCTCGCAGGGCTGTGAGAAAGCAATGCTAACCAATGCACCAATGAACAATTAGGAACATATGTTATTAAATAAATAAAATACTTATGCCCAAAATATTTATTTATTTTTATATATACATAATGTCACAAAATATATATTGTAAATGTTTAAGATCAATCTGCAATCATCAAGAAAAAAACATGCTTGCTTATAACTGCAAAGGCATGACAGCTGGTTACTGTCATCCACGCTGTGATTTTTTTTCAATGAAAGTCATTTTTCATTACATGTTCATGTCTTCATTTTAAGTGGTTTGTTTCAAATTAAACTGAATATAAAGCACTATATATTATAGTGAACAAATAAAGATTATTTTTGTTTGTATGCACTAAATTATATTTTCAAACAGGTACTGACAAAAAAATAGAAGTTAAGAATGGATTTTTCATATTGAAGGGCATTCATTACAGTACCTAGGTGAAGGAGTCTGTCTTAGTTTTTAAATACAAATTGCAGTCCATAAGAATGGTTACAAAAAGCCATTCAGCTAAACTAGCCCATTTGGTAGTGATGGTAGAACATCATACATTCCTTGCTCTTACACAAATAGGTGTCAAAATAGGTGTCTTTATTGCTTTATTAACATGTCCCCAAAATATAAGCCCATGTACTTTCAATTGTAGGCTGGGGGAAACTATTTGTAACATTACTTAAAACAGTGATCTTGACAAATACAAAAGACTAGTCCATATCCCCTCCCCATAATCACTGGCAGGGGTGATTACAAGTGAAATGAGGGTTAATTACTGAGCTACTGACAAGCTGATATGAATTTCTTTCTGATAGTATCCTGCATTGATAAACGGTATGCTGTACAAACAAGGGTGCAAGAGCTTCTGCACTAGAGAGCAGATGTTATTCCAGCGTTTCTGACACAGGGAATGATTGGTTTTGTGCGTAATCTATGTTTTGCAGGTCAATGAGTCCTGCTGGGAGAAAGCAGCAGACACCATCCTGTTTCCTTGGAGATAACTATTGATACAGATGTCCACTCCACAGTGATGCATGGAATTCTCCATTGTGTGGGTGGATCATTTTAAGATAATTATCGCTCTTCCTCCAGCAAAAGGAGTCTTGGTTCTCTGCTATACAGTATCTTCTTATGACCTGTCAACCATCTCACAATGCCATTTTGAGGCTTTCTCCATTAATGGTGATAACACGACTTTCTTTCAATAATCTTTAATGACCGTACAGTATATAGAAAACTTTATTTTGCTATAAAAAATATCCTGTATTTCATCAACTGCATCAGATGTCTTACATGATATGCAGTAGCAAGCCTGGAGCCAACTAACTTTAAGCTTAGACAGACCTTGTCTTTTGTTGTAGATTATATACAAGGATGTTAAACAATAATTCATGGTGGAAAGAAATTGATGTATTTCACTGTAAAATGTAAGATTCTATATTGTGCTATAGGAAAAATTCTCTACGATATTTAAAAAGAAGTAGTTAAAAAATATGACCTGTTTAGTTTTTAATTGAGATTAGCTTATCCCATTCTGCTCTGACCCGGAGCATTAGTTATTTTAAAAATGGTCTCACACCTGTAGGCTGTGGGATAGCATGAACTGAAGTTCAAGGGAAATAATTAAATTGGTGCTTGAATTTTGAGCATTAATGTCATGGCTGCCCAGTTTTGCGCCTTGTGAGCTTTGAAATTCATACTGAATGAAATCTTAATATTGACTTGGATCCTTAATTGAACTTAATCTCTCACAATTTTTGCAAAAAAACACTTGTGCTTATGAAGGGTTATTCTAGAAACATAATAAATTAATCTCAGCTATCATATTAAATGATCTCAATCCTAAAAATCGTGGCTAGTCATTTTAAATCCAGTGTAGAGCCTACAGTAGCACAAGAATAAGGTGTCTATAGACTTATGCGGATTTATAGATCTTGGCACTGTGCCTCTTTTATTTAGTTCATTCTCAAGAACATTAATTTTCTTTTGAAAAGATAAATGAGTGGTCAATAAACTGAGAAGAGTTATCTTTGATGAATACAATTCAACAACCATTTTTATTGTTCTGTTTTTTACAGTGCATGGTATAGTGTAACCACATATGAATATCAGTTATGTACTTAGCCAATCAGTTTCCAATTTTCTCTACCCATAAAGTAACAGAAAAATCAAGCATAATAAAAAATAGAAAAAGAATTGAAGCACATCAGTGTTTGCAAAGTAAATTGAAAAAAACTTTGTAACTTGCCATCCATTATGGCCAGTTACTAAGTTTCTTTATTTGTGGCACTTGGGCACTCACTGGCTTGTAAGCATGAAAGCATATCCCTTGAGCTAACAAATCAGATGCACTGGGGTCTAATTAAGTCATAAAAGGCTGTCTTTTGGAAAAACATGACTTTGTGATGAAAAGTGAAAGTCATTCTATCCACTGGTAAAAGTAAAAAAATTAAACCAGTCTAGATATCACACTGGATACTCACGGTTGAAGATTTATTTTCTTACAGCATATCAGAAAATATGGACTATACTGGCATTTCACTGCAGATCTGGCAAAGCTACTGTTGAAAGACATTACATACTGTAGGTGTTATTTCAATGAGATATCACATTGTGTTTCTGATTTCACTCTTGATCTTGTTCCAGATCCCTCTTTTCATGGCATGTCCACTTAAGATACTGTACATATACTGTAGATACCAATTTCAGTATCTCACTTGGGGGCGCAGTTGAGAATTTGGGATCAAGCTAAGAAAAAATATTTATTTTGATTTATTTCAGATACTTGACATTAATACTTATCTTTATACTGTACAGTATAACTCTATAGTTTTCAGATGGTTCTGCAGCAGAAGTTTTCATAATGTACCAGCACCGTGATAAACAAAACAGTCCAGATTTCCAAAAGTGTTGCTGAGCCTTACCTGTCTGATAAAAGAAGTGGGATTTCTGTGTCAGATAAAACTCTCCGAGTCTGGCCAAGAGCAGACGCCACCATCTGCTCATCCATATTGTGCTAAAATGTAAAAGACTAATTACAAATATAACCTAAATGAGGTACAACAGCTACAGTCAACACTGTTGTACTCTTCTTTAATTAAAACATGCTGAATAATTCCATAAGAGGATCTGCAAGGACATTTCTGTATGATCATTACAGGGTTGTGTGGATAAATTAGTGTAGTTATGGCAACAGGAAATGAATCGGAGATTCTTCTGTTATTACACTAAATTAGATTCACAAGATATAATGATACCAAGTCGAGCTGAGTCTTTCGAAGTTCAAGCTTGCAGAAGTTATTCAGACTTATATAAAAATAATCTGGCTCACATTGGTTTCTATCTCATCAAAGATCTGCCGGACTCCAATCCAACATTGATCCAAATAGTAGACAGTTACACTTAGTTCAAATTGTTAAAGCCTATGTTGCTTCTTCATCACGACACAGCATAAAAAATACATTTCCCCCCTTCTTTTTATAGTATTGGAATGAAGATTCCAATCTTCACTCTTTGCACTCTTCATCAATATCCTGGGAAACTCGACATGGACACTCTTTTATAAACCTGCTTGCTTGTCATGAGTCACTTACTACCGCATATCAGTTCCAGGTTCAAGGTTCATGCTTTCATACTTGATGACGGTAACAGAAGATAACAAAAATGAGAAAGGCCTTTATCTTGAATTAAGAGTCTTGTCAATCATCAACATTTGTTGAATATGTTCAGTTCAGTCACTGATCCAGTCAATTAACTTTATTGAGAAAAGCTGGAATGGAAACCAAAGATGTTGATGTCCTCCAGGAAGAATGTTGAAGTGGTTCGTATTGTTTGTACCATTTTGTTCTTACTTTTGAATATTATGGCACCCTCACCTTGCGTTGCGGCCGAAGAGTGCCCGGCTGAGATGCGCGGCGAAGGGCAGGATGGGAGGAGGGTACTGAGGGCTACTGGCCAGCGCAGGTTGACCATCTGGTGCGATTGCACATGGCTGCCGGTTTATACCCTTTTACACCTGTACCCACTTAACCACCCTATAGTACCTGTACCCCAAGTGACCCAAGTGTGTTATAGCCCGATTACGCTGTATTTATGTGCCGGTGTCTTTGCTGCTGTGCTGGGATTAAAGAGCACTTTCCACTCTAAGAGCCTGAATTTCTCTTATAAGGTGGATGCAGGTGGTTACATTACCTGTAAAGCGCTTTGAGTGGACTGTGAAGAAAGCACTATATATGTATAAGCAATTATTATTATTATAATGTCTAACTTTGAGTTTGAAAGTTCTGAGTGTAATTAAAATAAGCAGAAGGCTTATTATGGAGCACTGGTTCAAATCTGGGACTCTTGAGACGCAAATATAGCGCCAATAGTGACAGCACAAGTGCAAGATGCAGAATAGAAGTGAAACTGCGAGTGACGTTAATTTGTGAACCATACCGGCAGTGCTGTAATTCTAATTACAACAGCTTGATAAATGTGATGTGCAAGGAAGCAGATGCTGAGCTTGATGTGATGTCTTCGTCCACTTCCGGACATGAGACTAAAGTTGTCCAGCTTGGATCCACATCTAACTTCTCTGATTGCTCAACAAAAGCAGCTCCATTCTTCACATTTAACACTTAACTTTTTAAGCAATAAAAACATTTGAAAAATATGCAGCTTTGTTTGTAAAAATATGAGTACATAAAATTTATAGTTCATAAAATGTAATTCAATACTAGTTATTTTTATTACTTTAATAGGTGATGATTTTTACAGGGGAAGAAGTGGACGAAGGCATAGGTGGTCCACTGCATCTGTGACTTGATGTACAGTAAGTGGTCCGTGGACCATTGAACTTTGAGAACCATTGCTCTAGAGAACCACAGAGCACAATCTACTTCCTTAACAAGTCACTATAACATCTCGTCTGATCTAGCAGAGGAATGATCGAAAGCAGTAGGATGTCTGCCAAGCCTCTTCCTGCCACGGCTGATTGCTTTATGATGGATCTGCCTACCCTCTTGAACTTTCCACAGCTTTGTAAAGGTGAGAAAAAACTAATGGTACTGTATATTCTGAGTTCATTACTCTCAGAGGCTGGGGAAACCCCATTGTCTTGCTAAACAGTGGTACTGTCACGGATGTCCAAAGGGACTAACAGTGGGGAGCAGGAGAGCGGAAAAAGACCCATATGCGTAGCGGCGGGACGGGAAAAAGGCCCGGGCTCATTAGTGCAAAGGAATGCCGTATAGAAACCTATGCCCTCAGGGAGCGGACGTGGGGCGCCCTGGTGCTAGGCGGGTCTCAGGACATCCGAACGTCAATGCTGAGCGAGGACAGAGTGCAAGACCCGGAAATATATAGCCCAAGGGAAAGAGAGGGACCGGAAGGACAGCAGACCGGAAACTAGGGACAGGACAGAGAAGGAGCGCCCTCTGGCTGCAGAGGGCGTGACAGGTACCCTGTAAACATGACAGACCTATAAAGAAAACTAAACCAATTTTCAATATATATGAAAATATTAAAAAGGACCTTTTTTGAAAACACCTTAAATTACATTTGGACTTACATATTGGATCATTTTCTAAATGAGTTAATTTACACAAATATATTAGCCACAACGTCTAATAAATGAACAAATGAACAATGTTTAACAAATGAAATTGCATTTAAAGAATGAATGAAACTTTGACTACAGATGTAGGCTAACTACTTCTGCAATTGTATAAATACATGTCGATGTGTGCTTGACCTATTATGAATATAAATATATTTGTATATAAATGATCATATTTTATATTGTGACAATTTCCTCCATTATATTTCCTAATGTACTGTACTGTATATCAGTCTTACCTCCTGGGTTCTCAGGCATATGCAGGGATTATACAGTAGGTCACACTACAATCCAAACATGTACTTCACAGTAGCAGGAATTATAGTTGTAGGCCAAATGGTGCAGTGATTTGACATTTGTGAAAATGAGTCTCATTGAAATGTGTTGAGATTAACTGATAACGTTGCTGGTAGAATTGCAACTAATGACAGCAGGCGAAGTACTGCTGCCCAGCAATGCTGGCGTCCTTGGTTTAATTCAGGACCTGGGGCACTCTCTGTACGGAGTTTGTTCTCGCCATGTTCATGTGAGTTTCCTCTGGGTGCTCTGCTTCCTCCTAGAGTTCAAAGACATTCTGGTAGGTTAATTGGCTTCTGGGAAAATTGGCCCTGGTATGAGTTTGTGTGTGTGTCTTTGTTTGAATCTACCCTGCGAAGGAATGGCATCTTGTCTAGGGTGTATCCTACCTTGCACCTGTTGCTTTTTGGGATAGGTTCTGGCATCTCTCGTGATACTAAATTGAATGAATCTGTTAGAAAATGGATGTATGGTCAACAGGCTGAACGAGGTTCATAAAAAGCAGTAGATCACTATGGTGTAGTTGGAAGTGTTTTTTATTCATAAAGGTGCTTTCCTGAAGAAGCTGTACAATACAGAATCTAAAACACCAAAATGTTATCAGGACTGGGGATAACGTATGAAATCTATCTAGGGAAAAGGAAACAGTCTTTCAAACCAGAGGAAACTTGGGTATAATACAAATTTAAGAATTAATTTCATGTTTAGGACTACAAAATATAGTTTTTTATATAGTTATAGATTTTTTTTTCAAAAAGGCTGTTTTACTATACTGAGAAAGCCTTGAGAGCTGCAATGCTTTTGCCTGCTCTGACATTTCCCATTTTTTTATAATGGAAATTTTAATTAAATGCATTTTTACAGGAGTGCTGACTTCTTGTCATTACATAGTTCCATTACATAGTATAAGTTCCAGCTCTCAATGAGAATTTTTTACAGCTGAGTTTTCTTCACTTTTGTGAATCACAAACCTTGGACAATGGTTTCTAAGGTTAAAACCATGGAAAACCATGGGAATCAGTTGGACACTATCCATGTTATAAGTATATTTATTTCTTCTTGAGAAACAACACAGACATGATCTTGAAAGTTGATTATGGTTTTACTCTGTCTCAGAAATAATTTAATTGAGATTAGAAGTTAAGAATTTCCTCCTAAATCTTCCTTTCTTCACATTGTTTGGGCTTCCTGTCAGTTATACTGTATGTAGATAATTGTTAGCTGTGCAGTTGTCAAATATGTCATTACACATCTTGTGCTTAGTTCCTTTGAACAGCTTCATATACAAAGCCTTGTAAAAGTATTCAGGCCCTGGCACAGTTTTCACATATTGTTGCTTTAAAACTTGCAGTGATAATATGTTGAAGAAGTTATTAATGTGTTACATACACAAACTACTCCGCACATTCAAAGGAAAAAATAAAACATGAACTCATTCAATTTCTTTGCAATGACGATTCTAAACTTATTAAGGTGCACATAATTACATTAATCTGCTTCACACTTACGACAGGTATAAAAGTTCACCTTTCAGCAGAACAATGATCTAAAGAACAAGGCCAAAGCAACACTGGAGTGGGTTAAAAATAAAAAAATGAAAACCCTTGTGTTTGGCCCAGTCAAGTAAATATTTACGAAGTCAGTGTGCAAAGGTGGTAGTACTCAAAATGTCATGGCTGTAATTGCAGCCAGAGGCCCTTCAACTAAACATTGGATTCACAGGTATGAATATGTTGATTGCATACTTAATATGCAATCAACATATTTCAGTTTTCTTCTCTCTAGTGTTTGCTGATATTTACTGTAACTTATCTGATCCTTAGAAATCTTTAGTTTGAGTATTTGGGTATTGAAAAAAGGATACATTTTTACAGTAAAAAAATCTAAGTAACAGCAAAAGTATACAGTAAGCATCATGGTGTAACCTCAGTGAATTGGACACCACAAGAAGAGTCTGTATACTTTTGTACTGTAAATCAGTCTGAAAATGTGACATGACAGAAAATCAACAAAAACATTCTTTCAAAGATTGATTATTGTCATGGAATATTCAAAATTTGGAACTGAATACGTTTATTTTGAAACAGAGTAATCCACCTATCAGAATTTACTAATAAACATGATGAAGATTCTGAGACTTAAATACTCTGCATTTTTCTTCAAAATCTGTACTTTTTAAAAAATCAGAAATATTTTTGCACTGCGGGTTATATAGTGGCAAAAGAGCTAATGCTGATAGCTATAATGGGAGTAGAGTTCTCACTATCAACATGGCAAACACCTGGGTGCTCACAATGTCATGTTAGTCATGGTTACAAGACAGAGACTAACCTGGCCAATTCAAACCCATCCAAGATCAGCAGAACTGTTTTGTGTTACATCTTGGTGAAATACCTAGATTAAAACTAGCAATGTCTACAGTACTCAGTAGGTTTTTTAAAGGTCTGAGAACAAACTACTTTGATTCAAGTGAAGCTGAAAAAGGAAAACAAAATAATGCAATATGTAATCAACTTTAAACTCCCTGAGACTGTGATCACATCATCAGTAGTACTTGTACAAACCATGTGGAGACTGAAGGAAATTATTTATCGCAGAAGATGAGCAATTGCATCATTAATAAAATATTATTATTTTTTCTGATGTTAAACTGCAGTAAAACCCCTCAAAACATTAACGATGAGACAGATGATATACTCATTTATGTATAGATAGACACATTTCTGATTTCACGTTTGTGTATATAAGGTCAAAGTAAACATCTTATCGGGGCTCATCAGTGCAGCATAGATAACTCTGAGGGTGAAATGGGTATATAATGTTTATATATCTTTGAAGGAACACCTTTAAGGCTACTAGCTTTGACTTTATATAACAAGAGAGGAATCAGAAGTATATTCTGATGGTGCTCCTTTTTTCCACTGTGAGACAAAGCTGATTAATTTTCATTCCCATAATTCATATTGACTGCTATCTGATATACAATCAGATAGACAATTAGATGGATAGACATACAGTAGATGTGCATATAATATTAGAATATGAATCTAATATTTGCATGATGTTTGTTTATGTACATTGCATTTTTATTTCACTTTTTGATTTTAAACCTTTCAAAACAGGATTTTCTAAAATGTTTTTAAACAGACATCTGCATCTAGAAACTAAAAAGGTTATAAAGATAATTTCCTCAAATTCTACTCATTTTTTGCAATGAGAAAGATGTTACACTTGTTACACAAGTACAATATTTTAAGAAGGATATACATCTTCCTTAGCGCCATTAATATTGTGGTACAGTACAAATCCCCAAAGACATACAATAACACCGCAACACCAACAACACTAACAACAGAAAAGCCAAATAAAAGACTAGAAGTAATTCACTCCCTCCTCTGATTCTGGCCTCTGGTACAGCATTACACTGATGCACAAGCTAGCGATCCAGTTCTTCTGTTCAGTCCTTACTGTTGACAGATTGGGAATCGAGGACTGTGGGCTTTAAAAAAGAGTTAAAGGCTTGGCCACAATCCCCCTCCCCCCTCCCAAATCCCTTATCTCTGCTACTTAGGAGTTCTGGGGTCGGAGGAATTTTGGAGTGGAACCTTGGGGGCAGGTTGAGTAAAAATCCTTCCTTTAGCTTTCATGGCCAGCAGGGACAGAGAAATACAGAGAAATAGAAAGAGAAGGTTGTGTTGATCTTCAAAACGTCTGGCTTGACAGCAGCTGAAGCCAATTCCTTTCATTCTTTTGTAATATTGACAGGCCTCACAACTGATTCTTCAGGCTGCAAGAGATAAACAGAAGTATAAGAAATAAGATACATTGGGGGAAATCTTCTTCTCTCCTTTGTTAATGATATATTTTGCTTTCTCCATTTCCAGAGCTGTCTGAGAGGAAAATATTATTATTTCATTATTCTTTTCCATATCCACCTCATCTCTTTCAGAGTTACTTTCCTAATGGTGTGTGAGCTTCACTTGAGGGGCGTTAATAGGATAAGGAGGATTGCAAGATTGCATATAATGCAAGAATGCAATCAGTACACAAGGAATCAGTTTTTCTGTGGCCCAAAAAAATGCACATATTCTCGCAAGCACCAAAGGAAGGTGTCTGTGGTCCTGGCAGAACACCTGACACCTGACCAGGGCTCTCAAACGTACTCATGTCTGTCATGTAAAACCAATAAATTCAGCCTTTGTTTTACTTTAATCATCTCTTGCCTGTTCAACAAATCCATTAGTCTGATAATTACCCTTCCCTCTAGACCTGGATTGTAATTCGACCTCACTCCCTCACTACCTGCTCCTGCAAGTTATTACATTTTGTGTTGATATGTTGCAAATTACAATTCCAAAACACTGTAAGATTTTTTTTTTGCTTTGTGCTTGCTTTATTATCATCTGTTTTGTTTATCCATTGATTGTTTCGACTGTATGTACAGTAATTTTAAGCCTCCCTGGAAAAGTGCTAAACAAACTGCGAAGCAAGTTTTTATACCTCCATGTTTTTATACCTACAGTAAATGCAAGTACATATTAAAATAAAAATCAAAACATATTTGCTTAGTAATTTTCATAGCATTTCTAATATATATATATTAGAATATATAGTTTATTTGCTTAGCAGCTTTCTCAGCCATTTTCCATGCACAAAACATCAACAACAATAAGAAGAAGAATGAAAAATATAAACTTTCAGAAAATACTTTCAAAATGGTTTCCTGTTTAGGCATCAGCTCACCCTGACCCTCTGAGGATAAACTAGTTTCTAAAAATGAATGGATGGTTTAATAGGTGCTTAAAACTAGCCAAAATTGATAAAATAAACCAAAAACTGGAAAAAACTTCCAGAATGCAACAATCCTCAATGTGGTCTACAGTTGTCTACTATTAAACATTCATATCAGCAGTTGCACCACAGAAAATATATAATCCATGGTTTAAATTTCTCAGAATATTTTTTTTTAATTAGAAACTTATCCACAACCTGTAGTTTCATGGGAGAGTGATGTTAAGATTTTAACTGTGCAATTTGAGTGCTGGTACCTTTTTTCTTTGTTTCTCTAGTGCTTTACATCTTACGGAAACTTGGATGTGTATTTGTTCCATTCTACAGATCTTTGAAGTTACCTGTGAAATGAAATTAATATTTATAATGAGCACTTATCCTCTGATAAATTATAGCTTAATCTCCATGAGGCAGCACTAAAAAGAAAAACCAAATCTTGCACATTTTGTATTTTCATTATGTTTTAAATTCATTGTTTGCAGTAACCAACATTAATAGTCTGTTATTGTCTTTTGTGAATTAATGTGCCCCCCTAATTTGCATAGGTCAGTCACTCACACGGGCCGACTGTTGAAAGCTTATCTCTGCAAAAATATTAAATACTTTTTTGACTGCTTTCAAATTACACTTTAATTTATTTCAGTTTAGAGGCCATATAAAAAGCCGTTATTTCTCAGAGTTTCATGTTAAATGGGAGACAGCGGGTCTGTCTGTTTCTGCTACACTTTCTCTGCCTACCTATAGTGCACTATGATGAAAGCATCTCTATTTGGATTTGACCTTAGTTTAACATTATTTTAGCTCAGTTTATGTTTTTTTTCACTATTTATACAATTAATATTTTGGCCTCACTTCGAACCTGTACAGAGAAATTCAATCTAATCTCAATGCTATCTCAGATGGAGCCTGGAGAATGTTACTCTTACTGCATTCTCTTGATATGAAAAAGTAACAGAAGATGCCAAATATTGATGTGGTTCACATTTTGTTGTTTGTCATCCCCTAGGTGTTTTGGCATTGTGTTTATCATTTTTTTCTGGTCTACTGTATTTGCTGATTAAGCATAAATAAAACTGTGGGTTTCTGTAGGAAGAAATAATCACATTCAAATCATATTTTCCATAAATGTTAACTGCTAAGGTATAGTAGTCAAAACAGCTAAATAAGAACCCTGTTAGCATTCTGTAAAATATGTTAGTGAGAAAGCCACAATAAAACATTCACTTTCCATGAATATTAGAAATGATTAGATTTTCCCCTCTCAGTGACAGGTAATGCATATTAAAATGAGGAGCATCACCAGGAAGCTCATCTATTCTCAGCAGCCATATCACCCTGCAACTCACAACTGGTAACCCACTGAAGCTAAGCAGGTGTGAGCCTGGTCAGTACCTGGATGGCAGACCTCCTGGGAAAAACTTCTGCTGGAAGAGGTGTTATTGGGGCCAGCACCCTGCGGTCCATGTGGGTCCTAATGCCCCAGTATAGTGACGGGGACACTATACTGTAAACAGGGCGCCGTCCTTCGGATGAGACGTAAAACCAAGGTCCTGACTCTCTGTGGGCATTAAAATTCCCAGGGCGTTTCTTGAAAAGAGTAGGGGTGTAACCCCGGTGTCCTGGCCAAATTTCCCATTGGCCCTTACCAATCATGGCCTCCTAATAATCCCCATCTATGAATTGGCAACATTACTCTGCTCTCCTCCCCACTGATAGCTGATGTGTGGTGAGCGTTCTGGCGCACTATGGCTGCCGTCGCATCATCCAGGTGGATGCTACACATCGGTGCTGGTGGAGGGGAGTCCCCATTACCTGTAAAGCGCTTTGAGTGGAGTGTCCAGAAAAGCACTATATAAGTGTAAGCAATTATTATTATTATTATTATTATTATTATTATTATTATCTTTAATCACTTTTTTTGGCCAGACAAATCTCCACAATTCACTCTCCTATTCTTGTATGGGGGAAACAGGCAGGAAAAGCAGTTAATTTCCAAACACTCTTAGCCTTATCACAAGCTCAACTATACATGAGCCTGTCAGCTCATCTTCAATTGGGGGTGGAGATTAGTTCAAGAAGTTGTTCAATTCAATTAAGATCAAAATACTTTATTCATCCCAACACATGACAAAAAAACATTGCTGAGAAAAGTTTAAACGTAGATAAACATGCTATAATTTAATATAGTTTTTCCATACTCATGGTAATAAGATCTAAAGTGAATAATGAATTAAACTTTAACCTGTAAGTATGGAAAAGGGGTCTTGAAGAATTGGTAAACTACAGTATACCACTTTTGAAGAATTGGTAAAAATATAACTAAATTAACAAGTAGTGGTTAGCAAGTAATAATTAATTCCATGTTGAACAGCAAACTTGAAACTTGAAAGGCACTCAATATTTTGGCAGTGGTGATTTTTCAGGTGTGAGAGAGAGACCACAGATACTACTGGTAAATAATAATAATAATAATAATAATAATAATAATAATAATAATAATAATAAAAATAAAAATAATAATATTTTAAAGAGGTGAGATGGGGTAAGCAAAAGACAAGGGGTGAGTAAGCTGAGATATGGGTAACTGAGAGCAAATGTGGAAGACAGGTTACAGTGGGAGGAGTGAAAGCAAGCAATCTGTAAATGTGTGGGAAGATTAAATAGAGAATAGTGAGATGAGTGGGAAATGTTTAAACCCTAATAATCATTTAGGTTCTACAACAGGTGTCTTGAAATAACTGTTCTTTTTCCATTCCCACCTTGATTTGTGCTAAATAATTATATTACATCAATTACAATAATAATGTTAAACCACCGTTCTGTGGTGTCACATAGTCCGCTGTTGCCCTGGGAAACCTGAAGCATTCTCACAAGGGCTGACAGTTTTCCGTAGCTTTCCAACATGATTTGATCTACTTCTGGCCAGTTCTCTTCTGTTACTAATCAGGCCTCAATTATTCAAACACCCCCTTTCCCTACATAGTACAGAAGCACCCCTGTAGTGGAGTTTCACCATTAACTGTTCACCAACAGTACAGTTTACACGCCAATCCAGTTAATCCTCTGACTCCTTTCCTTGGGCTGATTCTTTAGTGTCCTTCACTCCATGCAGCCCCATCCTGCCTGGAACTCCAGACCTCTCTCTGCCTGCCTCATCCTCACCGCTATCTGACTCTGTTTCTGATCAGCTTCATTTGTTTGGCATTCCAGCGCTCACCACAGACTGCCTCCATCCAGCTGCTGACTCAGCTTTCACTTTGTGCAGTTTCACTTCCCAAGACAACCCAGAGCTCACTGTGGACTACTTCCATTCAGGTGCGCATTCTTCTGCACTCTGTGCAGTCACTTTTGACTCCTGAGACCATCCACAGCCTATTGACCTCCTATCTAAGCAGCTCCGGTCATCTGGTGTCTCATTGACAATTTCAGGCTGCCCCTGCCAAATTACTAATTGGCATCTCTTCCAAACCACTCCAGCCCCTCTTTTCTCTCTCTCTTTTCTACTTCACCTTCACCTAAGACCCAGAACTCAGCAGTGGGCTCCTTCGGTCTGATCTTGGGTGAGCCTACGATATTTCACTCAGTCCTATTCCATGTGTGCTGTCGGATGACTGCCCCTAATGTGAGTGTCCTGTCTGGCCCAATGGGTTGGACCCCACAACCTTGCTTTACACCCTGGATGGATGCACAGCTCCAGACTTAAGAGGGCTCTTCCCTTTTTTCACCTGTCATTTCCTCGGAGCCCTGTGCTGGACCTGACCGTTCAGGGGCTCATCCTTTGGCCTGGTCACGGGCATGCCTGTCGTAAATTTACTGCTTCCAGCTGCAATTCCACAAGGTGTTGGGTGCCTGTGCCTTTTGGCCCTGACCCTGGCTCCTCATTCCTGGCTCCTCATACTGGCTGGCCACTGTTTTCTAAGAGCTACCGGCCAAGTATTTAACATCTTAGATTCACTAACTCAAATACTCTCTCATCAATTTCCTTAAGCTGTTCTGGAGTGCTCAACCCTAACATAGTTGGACCTCTTTAGGTATCTTTAGAATCTCTGATCCATTGCACTTTGATTCTGACCAAGCACTCCCGCGGTTATCCCAAATGTACAGCAGTGGTGCGACAAAAAACAACTGCATCAACTACTATGAATACCTCAGCAAACTATCAAACTAGAAGAGAGGATTTTCTAGGTATGTATGTTAACTACTATATATTTATAAAATTACAGTTGAAAAAGGTGAACTGTATCTAGTGTTTCTGCAGTGAGATTGCTTTTGTAGTACTAAAAGGACTTGTAAAAAGTGAAAGTGAAACAGTGAAAGATTCAAATGTTTCAGATGTTCCTGAAAGGGCAGGATCTAAAAGGAATCAGTCCATAGATGACAGAAAGAAAGCAAGACTGCAAATTGTTGATGTCTAAACTAAGGCAAAATGTACTTCAGATAGTCATATTTTCTTGAGATGTCCAGGAATACAATCATTTCTTAAAATGAGACTGCATTTCTACTTCCTCTTCCTTTAACAGTTAACTTTACTGCCTGCCTCATCAAACTAATTACAATTAGGACCGTAAAATGAATATCTCAATTTGTGTCTCCCCTGGGGAAGTCTGTGAAAGATTATCTTTGGGATAACTCGCCTCCCTCCTCTCCTACCATCGTCAATCTTGAGGAAATGATTCATTGCCCTTCTGTACATGCTTATCTTACATGTATTCCGTCAGCAAAACGGGCCACACCACTTTCTACAAAAACTGAGGGACAGCGCTATGAGCAACATAATCAGCAGATAAAAAACGGAAAAGATTACATCCGTCTACAGCATTTTTTTCCTGTTTTGTCTCATCTTCTCACTAAAATGCCTTTGTACAGTACATTTCATATTAAGAAAGACAATGCAGCATGTCTTCAAAGCAGAACATAAATTGGTTGTGTAGACGTGATGATTTGATTGGGGGGAAAGTGTAATATATAGCAACGGACCTTCATGTAGCGATTTAAACACAGAACATGGGCACTTTGTTGAACTTAGAGTTCTTACTCTCACACTTAGAGTGTGTAATACTTCACAGTGGATAGTAAAAACCAGCCTTGGTACAGTAGCAAACAAGCACTAAGCATTCTCCAGTGTCTGGCAGTGGCTGGGCTGAATATAGTACTGTATATAACTGTGATTCTGTCAATCAGAATTTGGTCTCAGGCAGTAGATGTTTTGATTCCAAGCTGGCAATCATGCAGTCCAGATATCATATGCTTTTAAGAAGCTCAACACTGCTAGGACTGCTCAATATCTGGATAGGAGACACTAAAGGAAAATCACAAGGCTGCTAGATTTAGTGCATGGCAGATTTTATTCAGGACCAAAAACTATAATACTGCACGACGCAGACAGGACACATTTGGTTATAAAATTATGGATGAAAGTATTATGACTATTAAAGATCCTGTGGTACGAATGCAATTTTGAGTTTTATTACAATAAAAGACTGCATATTATGTGGCAATCTGTTTGAGCAAGGTGATGTCAATTCAAAATAATTGAACTGTGAATGATATTTATTTTTATTCACAACTGCAGAGGTTCCATACATAATGCCCTGGCTAAATTGCAATTAAGGCTTCTTAAAATGGCTTTTACCTTGCATCCTGTACAAGAAACTGCTCATGCAAAATGATTGCTGTGTCAGCCCAGAGGGTGCCCTTCAGTAGTGGAAGAACTTGGTCTCATCCTATTTGTAAAGTGCTTTCGCCTCCTTTGGGATGAGAAGTGCTGCATGTGTTGAGGAAAACTAATCACTTGCCTAATTACACAAACCGAAGATTCTTTCACCACAGGTCTTAAACCTGTTGATTATATTAGATATCTCAATGTTAAATTCCTTTGGTTGAGCACATAATTAAATCAATTAGGCAACTAACAGTCAGAAAAGAAACCAGAGGGGCTCCAGACACATTTATATCTACTGTAAGCATTATTGTATTATCTAAATATTACTGTTAAAAGAAATGTGTTTAATTAAGCTTGGTCACTGTGTGTTATACTCACTGCTTTAGAGATTTCTGCCACTATTAAAACAACTCTGCAGATGTGAAAACTAACAGGAAGCTGGGGAATGACAGCATTTGCTATCACCTTGCCAACTGGAGCCCTTTCCCCTTCCCGCACTGTTCATCAAAAGTAACATTAGCATCACCATCACTAATACCCAATCCTGCACATCAAAAAGCTGGGACTGAAAACCCTGTTCTCTTAAACTTGAAAGAAGCAAAGTTATTTTAAACACTGAATTGGAGCTTTGGGCATCTTTGTAAAAAAGATGCATGTATAAAAAGTAAAAAACCGAGACCAAATCTTGAATTTTGCAACAAATCATTTATAAAAGGCTTTTAAGTTAATACTTCTAGCAAAAGAACAAAATAGGAAATAGCATAATATATACCAGAAATCATATTTGTTTTAATGTTCCTTGTTGCTTCTGCAATTGGCATTATTGCGCAGTTACATCGGCACCATAGTACTTATCAGCCAGCATCACAGACCCTTGTCAGGCATGTTGTAAACATGATTTAAAGCCCATCAGGTAAACACATAAGAGAAGAGATAAGAGAACACTTGACAATGGTTATGCATTCATAACCCAAGTTATTAATTTTTACCTTCAGTTTTCTTCCTTCATTTTATTGTAGAACAAAAGACACATTTGCATAGCTATAATTAAAATGATAGACCACAAAACATTTTAAGTATTATATATTTTTGTACTGAAGAATGGACACTTCTAATAGAATTATGTTCAAGCTAATAGGCAGTTATGATTAATAAGTTATGGCAAAATCACTGTTATCAACATTTGTGAGCGTTCCATCTTCTTGGTTTGTGAAAACATAAAGACATACAGTACAGGACTGTCACACTGACTATAAAATACAGTATAATTAAAAACTGCATTTTCAGACAAATTGCTATGAATTAGTATGATGTGTGCCTGCCTTATGAAGCTGTTAACAAGCACATTTCATATTTTGGTTATGTGGTTTTAAAGGCCTTTTTTTATTATTTAATACAATGTACTGCACATCTAAAGTAGTGATGATAAACATGTATCCTGAGACTACATGACACATACCAGGTGGATGCCGCAGATTGGTGGTGGTGGAGGGGAGTCCCCATTACCTGTAAAGCGCTTTGAGTGGAGTGTCCAGAAAAGCACTATATAAGTGTAAGCAATTATTATTATTAGAATTATTATATAGGCACCCTGTGCAATGCCAACAATGTAGTAGATATTTGCTAATGTGGGCTTCCTAAACATTTCAGTCACCAAATACATTTTAGTAAATTTATTTCTACTATTTCTACTTATTTCTACTGTAAAACTGAGTCTTACAGATTATTTCCAGGTACACACATGTGGAATATGCATTGATCTAAACTTCAGTTATAAACGATCACTAAGTTTTTCTGAGTGTAAACTCATTTTTTATGTTTTAAATGAACATTCCTTTAAGAATTTGAAATGTAAAGATGCAATTTAGCCAAACATGCTTGTTTGCTAAGAACTGAAGTCTTGCATTAATGAGACAGTTATAATTATACTATGAACCTTATATAAGAAAAACAATGTATGTCTACTCTATAATCTGCATACCACTGTAATATAACATTGTTAATTTCTGATGACTGTAATTGAAAATTGTCTGTACAATTCAGGCATGGATGGAACCTGATTAGCATTAACAACACTGCTTTTGTATAAATAAGGGAAGATATGTTTACCTGCCCGATATTTCTCCGTGTCTCAATATTAGTGACTCAAAATACTGCTGAAAGAATTGCGGTCGGAGGTTGTCTGGGGTAAACCTTATCCACTGAGACTTCAAAAATTATGGCTATATTTCACATCTATAGATAATTGTCATTTTCCCAATTTACCACTAAAATATTCAGCACAACTCTGCATCCTGGTAGCCTTGTCTTTCACTCTCTCCAACACTTCATCTCTTCTCATGTAACGAATATAAAGAGTCCCTCAAACAGTACATCCTGTTGTCTTGGGGAAACGGAACTAAATACAGTGCTGTACCTGTGAACATCAAGCCTGTACCAAATGCCCAATTTCTGTTGCTATCTCAAATCTTCTCTTTTCAGACAGTACCTATACTGTAGACCTTATTACCTCTCACTGAACTGTCTGAAAATTCTCCGGCCACCACCCTTTCAAATAACCTTTTAGAGCATTCATTTTTCTAAAATGCATAAACATTTTAAACAAACTACTTGTTTGGAGGAAAAGGCTTTCAAAAGTTATGGCTGTAGTTTATTTATTCTCATATACATTTATGTTGCTTTGGAACCTACAAGACTTAAAAGGTTAATCTCACACCTAAAGTAAAACCAGAAGCTGCCATTTGGTGTCAGTGTTCTGCTAAGGGTCAGTGTGATAAAAAAGGTGAATCCTATCATGCTAATTTTCTCTGATTCCTGGAACAGATGCAAAAAGTTTCATCCTTACATATGTCTATGACAAATACATCTGGTTTAACTTTAACCAAGCAAACTAACGTTGATTTAATCAAGAAATAAATGAAATTTGATATTGTGATTAGCAGCTTCCATTATAAACTTCACATCATGATGTGATAAATGTTTAAAAATACACACAAAAATGCGAATATATGTATTGCCCATGTAATGAACTAAATTAATTAAATTGGCAATATATATTTGCATTTTTGTGTGTATTTAACAGCCATAGATACATGAAGCAGATAAAATTGCTAGAATGGTATTTTAAATCTTACCACCTTAGTGATGGAAGGTTTGCGATTAATAGCTACTTGGTTTAATTGTAAATTGTGAATCCCTAGGACATTCCCCTGAGTAGAGGTAGGGCTGGCTCGTTTGAAAAAGGGAAAGAATGGTTCCTGAGAGAGACATCAAATTATCTTCATTTGCATGCAGCATCTGCTGGTGTAACAGGGAGCTCCTCAATCACTGTGCAGTGACGTGATGGGAAAGAGTACACTCTATGGCGTTTTGACAGATTAACATGGTGACGGGACAAGATAAAAATGTAATTTTCTCCCAAAATGAATAATAGGTTGCAGCTGTAAAGTAAGGTTGAAGAACAATAGAAAGTGACAGCCCATACATGCTTTTATATAGTTTGTTTTTGTAATGCCTTTCATTACTCATGTGTGGTCACATCAGGGGTCTTTTGCTATGCTGTGAATCTGCAGCTATTCATTTTGCTTTCTGGGACATGTCATTTACAGATGCTTGCAGGCTTGTCCTAGGAAATAAGACTTCCTAAGAAACTTAACGGAACATTCCCATATGTCTATCTTTTTTGAAAAAAAAAATGTTTACAACTTTTACTTGAAATTCAGTGTATTCTCTTATCTGTGAGTAATCAGGTATTCTATTGTAATACACCAAGACAATACAACACTCTGACCAAGATCCTTGCAGCACAGTAGTTTTAGAATCAAACCTTTTTCAGTCTATTGGTTTATTGTGAAATTTAATCTTTTACTTTAATTTGATCTTTTGTATCTTTATTCAGTTCTTGTCTTTTTATTGCAAAGCGCTTTGGAACATGCCTAAAATGTCTCTGTATCAAATACTACTATTTCTAATAGTTGAATTTGCTGTAAAGGTAAGAAATCTAGTCATAAGATGTGAGGAAGATGTATTTTTTTTTATTAACTACTTTTGAAATGTAGGTGGACCTTTAATTGAAACAAATTTCAAACTGGAAAGGACAAAGGAAAGGTTTTGAAAGCTTTCATGAAAATGTTTACTTCTATCTCAACAACAAAATGGTGTGAAAGAAATGGATGAAACTGATTTCAGTAGGTCACATACAGTATAACACAAAGCAGATCAGCCAGATCACTCCTTTCTTGACAGCTTCCCTGCATTGTATTATATTTGTTTTCTGAAAACAAAATGACATTTAAAAAAAAAAAGTATAATACTCTTTGAGACTAACCTTTCAATAACTGCACTTAAAGCTTTCCGAGAAAACTAAACACATCTGCACTGGAAGCCTTCATCCATTAAATGTATATGGGGATGATGGAGGCATTCATAGAAATGTCAAGTTGCCCTATGAGTCTTGCTCAATGACACACAAAGTTATGCTTTGTAATGCATTTTTTCCCTGTTCCTGTAACAGAGGACGGATTGTTGTAGGTTTGTCCCTATAGGCTGGCTTCTCTGCAACATAAGAGCTGGGAGCAGGTGGGGAAGGAGAGGGACACATGAAAGAAGTCTCTTTTCCTACGTGTACAGTCTGTCTCTTTGTGAGGAAGACAGCTTTTAGATCGGGCATGGAACATGGTTGTGAAGTTCAATACAGAGAGACTGTTAGAAAATTCTGTTTCATGTGTCGTCTGCTTACCGGAATTGCTGCTAGGAATATAAACAAGATAAATAATGCTGTCTTACTTGACAGGTTTATCGTCTGAATTTGAGAAGCACATATAGCTCTATACATGTTGTGATTTATTTATTTACTTGACTCAAGCCTTTCAGTAGTTAATACCTCTATTGAATAATATATATATTAAAATTCAGAAGTAAAATAATTGCACTTTACAACAATCATTTATGTCGTCCAGCAAACTGCTTGAAACGATACAAACTTACTAGGAAATAATAAATAAAGGTAATCAAACTTTAAATTTGTGTCAGGTAAAAAAATGCTAGACAAAATAAACCTGGAACATTCACAGAGAAAAGCAAACTGTAATACAAAGGCAAAACCCTTTGCAGGGACTGGACCAGCTCTCAGAGGCCTTCACTGGTTGAGCCACTCTGGAGCTTGTGCCTTTTTAATTTATAAAGTAACCTGTGCAGAAGCCAAACAAGTGCAAAGTCTTATTTTGACCAAGACTTGTCCTTTCTTATGGCCTTCAGCCATGTGCTATGCTCTGCTGTTTGCTTTCTAAATATCTGATTCAGATTATTTATTAATTTTTGTCAATGATTAATAATATTATTAATTAGCACAAAAAAACCCATCAGAATGCTTCTGTTCATGAAGAGTATCTACTGATTTCCTCAATTTCCACTGTTTGCTGTATAATTGAGAGGGAAGAGCTATGGATCTGCAGCAGGCTCACGGAGTAGATAGCACTCTGCGGCAGATTTTATTTTCAGAATATTTGCATTACCAAATGCAAATACAGGGCTTAATCACTTACCTCTCTCCTGAAAACATTTTATAAATTGATCATTTGAACAGGTTATAACTGCATCAGCAACTGAGTGGAAAACATTGTAATGCTAACTGTACCCCATCGAAATACAACTAGTCTTAAGGTGGATAACTTCAGTTTTTCTAAAGCCTTCTTAGTGCACTTCATACTGAAGAGCTTTTTGGATACAGAAAATACAAACATGAAATTTATCATACCATAAATATTTTTTGCATTACATTTTCTTTTCAAATGCTTGCAAAGATTAAGGACTGTGTAATGTAATTCAGAAATCAAGAAGAATATTCTATTAGCATATATTAATTTGCAGCCATCATTAAAGTTAGGTAATTGGACTGCAGGCCTGCCATTGAATTACATTTAGAAGCTGACAGATGCATGGAAGCTGGTGATGGAGATGTTAATGAGTTTGTTGCCTTGCCTGACTTGGAAATAACGGAGAATCAAGATGAGAAATGTTCTGTTTCTCCAGAGGCCCTGTGACAGGGAGGGCAGAAGCCCTTTTCTGATAATGACAATGCAGTGTCCTGCCATATTACACTGAGCATTCTAACAGAAATATTCTGTATTTCTCCAGCCTTATAATGAATATTTAACTTGTATATGAAAATCTGCATCTGGTCCTGCAGGATTAAAATCTAACACATGCAGGGTGTTGCTTTGATTTTATATGTGGTGCTTCATTGCAGTTTCTTTCCTAGTTTAGTCAGGTGAAATCTTCAACTTAACCGAAATGCTCCTCTTTTTAAATTAGGAATGCTTAAAAATAAAAACCTAGACAGAGCCATACAGGCATGCCAAGTATATTTTTAGTTATAGAGAATGTAGGACCTTGCTGAATTTCATTTGCAATTGTTTTTAAAAAAAGACCATATTTGGACAGGTGTGGAAAGGTCTGAAAGTCTTTCAAATTATCTCTACAGCAAGGCCAAACATTTATAATTAATACATTTAATACTGTAGTGTAGCTCCAGTCTTTCTATTAAATTAAACTCAAAGGAAAGTCAGTGAGAATACCGTATATGCTAACCTTTTAAAAAAAAACGGACTCATTGTTAATGTATTTTAGATTTTTCTTCATTGTATCTTGCCTCAGTCTAGTACAAGAGTTTTATCCCCTTCCATTCAGCCTGATTCATTCTTGAAAAGTTAAGGCCACTGCACTGTGGATCTGCTCCATGATTTCTCTGTCGGTGTTTAAAATATCAGCTGCCAACCTGTCTCTGCTTTAAATGTGCTACATTGTACTGCTATACTCAGCAGAAAAAAAAAAAGAATTACTACTCTGTCTTCAAGTAGCTGAGGGAGTGACAGAAAATACTTGCCTTTTTTATTGCAAAACAGAACAATCAAAAACAAAATACCACGAACTTGTTGGAAACAGGCATTGACTTATTTGGCTCAGTTCCCTAAAAGGTTCATAGAAACCTATCACTTTAATTTAAAAAATACTTATACTGCTTATCAGAATATGTAAATAATTTTATTTCTGAAGGAATTTTAATGTTTTATAAATACAAACATTAGCCTACCATTTCAGAGGCTATGTCTCTTTCTAAAAGGACCATACTGTTTTACAGAACATGATTTTGACGTGACAGTCCATTCAGCAGTGAAACAAATACTCCAGAAAATGAGGAAACACCTCTTTGCTACAGTCCATCTAGTTACCTCAGTACTCTTCCATTGTCACTTATTTTGTTTATTGAGATTGTATATTTTGCTGAAAGGCCACATAACTAGATTAGAAGAACAACTGATATTTGCCTACTAAATAAAATGCATAAGTTTACATGTATATATTGTTTAAATCTCTAAAATGCATGTATCACACCCCCTAGAATCATGTATAGTTTTTAAGAGATTTATTTGCACCTTATGAAAGAACAACATATTGAGCAAATATTCTCATGAGGCAACAAAAGGAAAGAAAAACTGCAAGACCCATAATAAAAAACAAGATCGTTTTACTAGTTTATTGGAATTCAAAGAAGAAAGAACTAATGTACTGTATGTCCCTTGAATTTATAACAGGTGCTTTAAAATGTTATTTATTTTTGTTCTTACATGGACTTCCTTGACTGGAACTGAAGTATAACACATTATGTTAAAAAAGAATGATTGTGGACAAAAAGAAGCTATTTTGATCATTATTCTAATCTGTTTCCCAGCAGATTATTGATCCAGTAACCTCATCAGCATCCAAACCTAGGTCTGGTAATTTGTTCTGGCTGTCCAACAGCATCTGTTTAAAAGAAGTACCTCCATTTAATTTCCAGACACAACCCCCTAGTACTGGAGCCTAAAGCAAAGTAGATTTGAAACTGTTCATCTGCTTCACGGATATATACAACTCAGTCAAACATTCTCTGTGTTCAAATTAAACAGTTTTTCCATAGGAAACTATCCATGAATGTGTCCCTCTAGAAGTAACCTTTTAGTTTTAGGATAATCCTGTTTGTTTTCTTATAGATGTGTGACTTCTTTTTAGTAATTACTGTAGGTGGCATAAATAAAATGCAGCATTGTTATTTGTTCTTAAAATGTTTTGATCAATTAATACCATTATTAATTAACAAAATAGTTTCAGTTGTAACAACTCTTGTCAACATGGATTTAGCAAGCTTTATTTGTAATTACAACAATATATTTTGTGTGCCATGGGATTGTATTCTAGTCTTGTAGTCTTATAGTATTGTAGCATTGAAGTTTGCAGCTATACTTAAATATATCTCTTCAGATGTTTATCTGAAAATGTTAGGCTGTTTCAATTCTTTTAATTCCTTTTGTTAAGGTGCAGAGTATGGCTGCCTATAAACAGTAAAATACTGTACAATGTACAAATACATAAACCACATAGTACAACTATGCCTGTAACAGCACCCTTAACTGTACGGTAAAGGTACAATTTGAATCTGTGCTCACCACACTGACTTTTCCCCTTATTTACTGGAATGTCACTTAATATAAACGGTGCAGCTTCGTGCACAAGGTAATTTATCGTGTGACGTAATTTTAACATTTAAACATAGATTAAAAAAATAGGCTAACCTTGAAGGATAAAATATGAATCACCTAAAGAGAGGCACATGAAGGTTACACTATTGTTGTTAAAAGTCAGTTTATCGTAATTGGTGTAGTACAGTGACGTCAATGATAAAGTAGCAATAAAACAAGCTATATTTCTCCAGCTTCTTTGACAGCTAATTGAATAGCAGTCTAATTGAATTGAATTATCTATATAGATTTGTGGCCCACATGCACAAAAGGTTAATTCATAGAAGCCTACTGCAAATATAACCAACCATGGCAAAGCGCAATAGCAAATATGGTTTTTGTCAACACACTATCCTGCTTGCTGGTTTCCCTGCTTATATTCAAGATTTATTTCAATATGGAGTAGTCTGTTTTCTAACACATTTCCTTCTCCTCTTTATTAGCTCTACCAACCGGTTCCCTAGAAATGCTATTTAACCAGCAGATACAGGTTAACAGAAATGTAGTAATTGGTATCAAACAGGATCATACTCTGAATCGCCATTATATGTAATGAAAATTAACAAGAAAGACATTACTGTATGTCTTCTGTTCTTCTTAAATGAAAATGAACAAAGAATGTTTCCTTCATCTGTCTAAACATTTTTTGTAAGGTTAGATATTTGAATTTACTTTCAGTAAAACAAGGGGCGCAGAACTGTTTCAGGAAAGCTATTCCTTCACCAGGATTGATGGCCTTCATTCAAATGCAGGCCCCGAGGTTAAAAGTGAGCCACTGCACACAAAATTTATTGTCAATGCAGGGATTTACATGGGGTAACATATGTTATGGTATGTCAACCAGACAATCCAATTATCAGGAATTTTATAAGCCTGTTAATTTTTTCCAAGAAGACTCATTCTGTGTGTATAGGCACGCACTGTGCACAAGGTGGAACTATACAGTGAATGTAACACCAGTCCATCGTAGGGAACACGTACAGTACAGTCCATAAGTATTTGGACAGTGACACAATTTTTGTTGTTTTGGCTCTGTACTCCAGCACATTGCATTTGAAATGAAACAATAACTATGAAGTCAAAGTGCAGAATGTAAGCTTTAATTCGAGGGTATTTACGTCTATATTGGGTGAACCATCTAGGAATCACAGTCCTTTTTATACATAGTCTTCCCAATTAAGGGGAGCGCTTTAGGTTTTTCTTCTTATTATTAGTAGTAGTTGTAGTAGTAGTAGTATACAGGTATTTTTAAGAAAACATATTCTGTATTGGAGTGACAAAAACAACTTCACTTAACACAGTAGCTGCAACCTGAGATGACTTTAAATATGTGCTGTGGTACTGCAGTGGTAACACAGTTAGTGCAGCACAGTCAAGTTATTTTACTGATGGAATTCTATCTACAACTGAACTCTCTCATATACTCCAAATAGAATTCCAGATTGAGATTTTTGTGGACAATATTGCAGTGCACAATTCCACTGGCTCTGGGTAGGCTTCAGCTGAACATGGTGTGCTCAGTGTACTGTGCCAAAGTAACCCATACTGTATTTACTGTATTTCAGTTAGCTCTATATACCTCCTATTGAAACTAATGCTACCCAGATCACTGTGGGACATAGCTCCCACATAGTGAGATAGTGGCAGATAGCTCCAATTGCAGATGATTTCATGGAACGCTTGTATTGTCCTTATCACTCCCCTACTGGTGTAAGGGTGAGCAGACCTGATTATTAAATAGTGATTACAATTACAATCAGGAAAAGCAGATGTCATGTTTTAGGACAAGATTATTCCTGACATGCTGAAACTTAATCAGCATACAGTTATTGAAGGACTCATGGCAATCTAGAAATGAAATGCAAAATACCATGGCTGACATATCATTTGTTCATATATGCACATACAGTATATATTGTTTTTGCACATATTTCAATGGTCATAAAGCTGAAGAATGAAAATGTAACTTTCTCGACAGCAGCACCAAAAAGTTGGACCCTATATCGTCAACCTTGATCACCAGCCTTTAATCACAATGGTTATATGATGATATTGATGATGTAGATTCTTGCCTGGATTAAACTAATTTCAGTAAAATAAACCCCACAGAGCTCTGGCAGAGCAATGATCTGTAAACCTTTTTTTGTCATATAATAAATGTAAGCAAAGACTAGCCAGAAACTGCCGAACTTCAAAAACAAATAACACTTTATTACTGCATTACAACTGAAAGGAAAAGATGTTTACTATTAAATGGGAACCTGTTCATTTAAGCATTTTAAATCTAGATATATGTGCATTAAAATATATTGTTTCTTTATTCATTAAACATTTTTGTTCTCATACACTATATTATGTTTAAAGATAATGAGAGATAAATATATCTTAAATCTACCACTAATTCTATGTGATTATATAGAAGTTTAATTCTAGCCAGTAGTGCCAGGAGAAATAAGTAGTTTTGAAATATTGAGCAATCTTTAAAAAAAAAATCTGTCTACTGTTTGTGGCCTGGTTATCTATTCATAACTATAATAGCTATAACCAGTCCCCCCAAAAACACTTAATACCTGCATTTGCTAATGTATCTTGAAGAGCTTAAAATGGCAAAATTGTCCTGAACAATATATTTTAAATAAAAGAACATTGCTAAAAACATAAAAAAACAGCTTTCTGCATACACAAAATACCACAAACAAAAACAGACAGACAACAATAACAACAAAACACAAACAAAATACAAAAAACACAAATTGTTTATACAGTTTGATATTAAATGCCTTTAAATGCCGATGTGAGCTATTTAAAAATGCTTTCAGAGACAGCTCTGCCAGGCATTCTTTGCTGTCCTGTAGAATTAGGACTATAGTATATCTTTGAGTGGTACAGCCTAAAGTCAAAAGCCTTAAAGTTAATTTCTTTGTAAAGCATGACAGAAAAAACTAACACAACATGAAAAATAAGGTTTTTACAGGGACTGTATTTAAGAGATTCTTATATTTGCCTTTTGCTATAATTTATCATTACTATTTAACATAGCTATCAAAGTCACACCCTATCTCATAAGAATATGCCTGTTTAAAAATGTAAAACTCTTCTGCTTTTAAGATAAAAATGTGCATCTGACTGCATCACAAAACAAGGCCTCTATACTCACTTGTTCTGGTGCTTGGAGCCCTGGAGATGTGCATGATATTGTGCTACAGAGTTCAACGTGACGCTGCAGACTTCACAGGTATAACTGCGTTTTAATCCTGACGAGAAAAAAGAAAATAAAATTGGGATACAGTGTGACATCTCAAAGAAGTGGAGAATATGAATGACTTTCTATAACTAGAGAAAAATGTCAGAAAGTGCATGCTGTAAGCATACTAGAAGAAATTCACTGGCTCTAAAAGAGTAACAATAAAAGTAATATCCTGAACAGAGAACAAAATCATTTTCATATGCTCTGTTTCACAGATACAGATAACCCATAGTCATAGAGCTTTGTACACACAGTACAGTATGCTTGTTAGCAGAGTAACTCTTTCCTATTGTGGGGATCTCTATAACAATAACAGTCTGTGTTGCTTTTGTAAAGTTTCACATTCTGACATGTCAGCACTTTAACTAGAACTACAGTACATAATTCTTTCCTCTACTTTTAAAATGTTAACTGTCTTAATTATCATCAAAAGTATGTTTAATACAGCTAGACAAATACAGACAATGACCTTTAGTGTGCTATGCTATTCAGATTATTAGTCAAAAGTGTGAGCTGGTATCCGCGGATCTTATTTCAGAGGCTTCAGAAATGAACTTGAATAAACATGCTTCAGTATAAATTCTATTAGCAGTGCTTTAATCTATTCATCTGTATCTGGTTCCATGTCAAACTGTCTTACAATTTAGTAACCTTGATTCATAATGGGGAAAGCAGTTTGTGAAAAATAACTTGGGATCTGAAATGAATCCTGGTCTGGACAGAGAGTGAGAGAGAATAAAAAATGGAGAGACAGAGAGAATGACAGGGAAACAGAACAACTGGGAGAGAGAAATAAAGTTCCAACTTTCTTAAAATAACTCTAGACTGGACTTTGTTTTCCCTGGCTAGTTAGCCTCAGTATCAGAACAATGTTCTTTGAGAGTTTTTTGAGCAGACAGTACCCCCATGGGGATGTACACTGAGAAAGAGCAATCAAGGCAGACGGCAGGTAAGAATTCCAAAACCAAATGTCTCATAATGTCAGTTTTGAACCAGACTTGGAGTATAATCTTGAAACACAGAATGTCAAAATGAAGGGAAAAACTCTTGGTAGAATCTGAAATCTCCAATGAAAGTCAGAAGACTGAAATGTTAGTCTTCATTTGAAAGTCAGATATGCAAATCACAGTATGTTTTGTTCTAGTTATTTTCTATTCAATAATGATTTTTTAAAAGAAATAATTCTTGCTGTTTATCTGTGGAATAGCCAGGATTTTTGTGTGTCTCAGTAGAGGGGTGGCAGGGACATCTATGGGGATGCCATTTTAAAATTATATGATTTGCCTTATAAAATAGGATGTACTACTAAAAGGTGTACTACTATTCTTGTCTGCACCAGTTTCACACTGGCAACCCCTGTTATACACTGAGGGCAATGTTGAACTGATACACAAACCAAAACCTTATGCAACTTTCACTTAGCTGCATGGAAACAATTTACAATGATATAGCACATATTTGCCAACACTAACCATTTACAATATACTGTAGGCTACATGCACACTCTTAAAAAACATTTAGGACATGTCTTAATTTTTTCCCACCTTGCCACTCCTCTGGCTACGCCACTGTCTGAACCTCCACAAAACACCGAATGTTGTATATGTGTGACACAATTGTCCAAAAAAATTATATTTACAGTATGAGCCTTTAAGAAAGTCAGGGTGTTGTACAATACCACAAACAGACTAAACAACAGAAGCACAAAGAAATGAAATAAGTGAATTAATGAAATGAATGAAAGAAGTAAAGCAAATTGACTTAGTGAAACCAAGGTCAAGCCTAATTACACATTAAAAGCTTTAGTAATTAATTATATTATACATTATTTGACCTAATTATCTAGAATATTAGATAAAGACCATTGATGCCCCAGAAAGAGATTAAAGAGCAACCAGTATAATCCTTGGATTCAAAGGCATTACTTATACTAATAGTAAAGGGACTGAATCTCCCTAGTCCTGAACAGGT